>NC_068424.1:79986608-80014108 GCF_023373465.1 Oncorhynchus keta
AATCATGACATTAGCCAACTTACCGTGTGATCAGGAGGGAGGGAGGGTGAGAAGGAGGGTAGAGAGAGAGGGAGGGAGAGAGAGAAAGAGAAAGGGAGGGAGAACGAGAGAGAGAGGGCAAGCGAGAGAGAGGGAGGGCGAGAGGGCGAGAGGGAGGGAGGAAGAGAAAGGGAGGGAGAACGAGAGAGAGAGGGCAAGCGAGAGAGAGGGAGAGAGAGAGAGGGCGAGGGAGGGAGGGAGGGAGGGAGGGAGGGAGGGAGGGAGGGGGAGGGAGGGAGGGGGAGGGAGGGAGGGAGGGAGGGAAAGTGAGTGATGGGTCTAATGGAGTCATTATCGCTGGTTGGGTGGTGTCGGTCCAAGTATTGCATACCAATAAAGCCTTTTCTCTCATCTATCTAGCCAGTGGCTGTTCTCTAATGTCTGGAAGAACTGGTCTAATTCAGTGGTGTAAAGTACCTAAGTAAAAATACTTTAAAGTATTACTTAAGTAGTTTTTTGGGGTATCTGTACTTTACTTTAATTTACTATTTATGTTTTTGACAACTTTTACTTCACGACATTCCTTAAGAAAATAATGTACTTTTTACTCCGTACATTTTTCCTGACACCCAAAAGTACTCGTTACATTTGAAATGCTTAGCAGGACAGAAAATGGTCCAATTCACACATTTATCAAAAGAACATTCCTCGTCATTCCAAATGCCTGGTTTGCTTTTAACATAATGAATTTTAAATGATTTGTACTTTTACTGTTGATACTTAAGTATATTTAAAACCAACTACTTTTAGACTCAAGTAGTATTTTGCTCAAGTAGTATTTTGCTTAAGTATGATATTTCAAGTAGTATTTTGCTCAAGTAGTATTTTGCTTAAGTATGACAATTCAAGTAGTATTTAGCTTAAGTATGATAATTCAAGTAGTATTTTGCTTAAGTATGATAATGCAAGTAGTTTTTTGCGTAAGTATGATATTTCAAGTAGTATTTTGCTCAAGTAGTATTTTGCTTAATTAAGTATGATATTTCAAGTAGTATTTAGCTTAAGTATGATAATTCAAGTAGTATTTTTGCTCAAGTATGAAAATGGGGTACTTTTTCCACCACTGGTCTAATTAGAGACGGGGGGCCAGTGTGTCTACCCAGAGAGCAGAGCCTCGGGCTGGGCCAAGCAACTGGGAAGGCAGGGTCTGGAGGGCCGGGAGCCTGGGGGGTATGGCACGACCACAGGGCTGGGGGACTTACTGTTGGTTTTGAGGCGGGCTGAAGGAACAGAGGACTGGGGGACTTACTGTTGGTTTTGAGGCGGGCTGAAGGGACAGAGGACTGGGGGACTTACTGTTGGTTTTGAGGCGGGCTGAAGGGACAGAGGACTGGGGGACTTACTGTTGGTTTTGAGGCGGGCTGAAGGGACCAGAGGACTGGGGGACTTACTGTTGGTTTTGAGGCGGGCTGAAGGGACAGAGGACTGGGGGACTTACTGTTGGTTTTGAGGCGGGCTGAAGGGACAAGAGGACTGGGGGACTTACTGTTGGTTTTGAGGCGGGCTGAAGGGACAAGAGGACTGGGGGACTTACTGTTGGTTTTGAGGCGGGCTGGACAAGAGGACTGGGGACTGCCTGCCTGGTTGATGGCCTTGACAAAGAAGACATAAGGTTCCACTCTGCAGGGGACTTACTGTAGTGGTTCTTGATGTTGGGGACAATCATCCAACTGTCCACACTGTTATACAGACCTGGAGAGAGATACAGACTGTTATAATGACCTGGAGAGAGATACTGTTGGTTTAGAGACCTGAACAGACTGTTATAGAGACCTGGGGGATACAGACTGTTGGACCTGGAGAGAGATACAGACTGTTATAGAGACCTGGGAGAGATACAGACTGTTAGTGACCTGAGGAGAGATACAGACTGTTATAGAGACCTGGAGAGATACAGACTGTTGGTTTTAGAGACCGGGCAGATACAGACTGTTATAGAGACCTGGAGAGAGATACAGACTGTTATAGAGACCTGGAGAGAGGTACAGACTGTTAGGGACCTGGAGAGAGATACAGACTGTTATAGAGACCTGGAGAGAGATACAGACTGTTATAGAGACCTAGAGATACAGACTGTTATAGAGACCTGGAGAGAGATACAGACTGTTATAAGAGACCTGGAGAGAGATACAGACTGTTAGGGACCTGGAGAGAGATACAGACTGTTATAGAGACCTGGAGAGAGATACAGACTGTTATAGAGACCTAGAGATACAGACTGTTATAGAGACCTAGAGATACAGACTGTTATAGAGACCTAGATATACAGACTGTTATAGAGACCTGGAGATACAGACTGTTATAGAGACCTGGAGAGAGATACAGACTGTTATAGAGACCTAGAGAGAGATACAGACTGTTATAGAGACCTGGAGAGAGATACAGACTGTTATAGAGACCTGGAGAGAGATACAGACTGTTAACCAGACCTGGAGAGAGATACAGACTGTTATAGAGACCTGGAGAGAGATACAGACTGTTATAGTGACCTGGAGAGAGATACAGACTGTTATAGAGACCTAGAGAGAGATACAGACTGTTATAGAGACCTAGAGAGAGATACAGACTGTTATAGAGACCTAGAGAGAGATACAGACTGTTATAGAGACCTGGAGAGAGATACAGACTGTTATAGAGACCTGGAGAGAGATACAGACTGTTATAGAAACCTGGAGAGAGATACAGACTGTTATACAGACCTATAGATACAGGCTGTTATAGAGACCTAGAGATACAGACTGTTATAGAGGCCTAGAGATACAGACTGTTATAGAGACCTGGATAGAGATACATACTGTTATAGAGACCTGGAGAGAGATACAGACTGTTATAGAGACCTAGAGATACAGACTGTTATAGAGACCTAGAGATACAGACTGTTATAGAGACCTGGAGAGAGATACAGACTGTTATAGAGACCTGGAGAGAGATACAGACTGTTAGGGACCTGGAGAGAGATACAGACTGTTATAGAGACCTAGAGATACAGACTGTTATAGAGACCTAGAGATACAGACTGTTATAGAGACCTAGAGATACAGACTGTTATAGAGACCTACAGATACAGACTGTTAGGGACCTGGAGAGAGATACAGACTGTTATAGAGACCTGGAGAGAGATATAGACTGTTAGGGACCTGGAGAGAGATACAGACTGTTATAGAGACCTGGAGAGAGATACAGACTGTTATAGAGACCTAGAGATACAGACTGTTATAGAGACCTAGAGATACAGACTGTTATAGTGACCTGGAGAGAGATACAGACTGTTATAGAGACCTAGAGATACAGACTGTTATAGAGACCTAGATATACAGACTGTTATACAGACCTGGAGAGAGATACAGACTGTTATACAGACCTGGAGGGAGATACAGACTGTTATAGAGACCTAGATATACAGACTGTTATAGAGACCTAGATATACAGACTGTTATAGAGACCTGGAGGGAGATACAGACTGTTATAGAGACCTAGAGATACAGACTGTTATACAGACCTGGAGGGAGATACAGACTGTTATAGAGACCTAGAGATACAGACTGTTATAGAGACCTAGATATACAGACTGTTATAGAGACCTGGAGATACAGACTGTTATAGAGACCTGGAGAGAGATACAGACTGTTATAGAGACCTAGAGATACAGACTGTTATAGAGACCTAGAGATACAGACTGTTATAGAGACCTAGATATACAGACTGTTATAGAGACCTGAAGATACAGACTGTTATAGAGACCTGGAGAGAGATACAGACTGTTATAGAGACCTAGAGAGAGATACAGACTGTTATAGAGACCTAGAGATACCTAGTAATTGTAATTTCTAAAACATATCCTTGTAAAAAACAGAGTCTCCTAAATAGATAAATACAGGGTCCCATGGGTCTGTAAACTCGAACGACAATACTGTTCTTTCCAAAATATCCACCATTTTTTTTCTTCTCCCAGTCTCCAAAGTATTGTCATTCTGCTTAAAAAGCAGAAGAGCTTTCAGCCTGTACGACGTGTCCCTTTAGACAGGGACAAGACGTGAATTATTTAAGGGAGCTGGAACCAAGAGCATGTTTAAGTAATAACACAGGTTCAGGCCTCCCGAGTGGCGCCGTGGTCTAAGACACTGCATCCCAGTGCTAGCTGTGCCACTAGAGATTCTGGGTTCGAGTCCAAGTTCTGTTGCAACTGCTCGTGACCGGGAGGCCCGTGGCGCACAATTAGCCCAGCGTCGTCCAGGTTAGAGGAGGGTTTGGCCGGTAGGGATGTCCTTGTCCCATCGAGCACTAGCGGCTCCTGTGGCGTGCCGGGCGCAGTGCACGGTGACACGGTCGCCAGGTGTACAGTGTTGGTTCATAGAACGAGAATGGGAAACTACAAACACACTGTCCTGATAACTACAATATACTGCTATACTACAAACACACTGTCCTGATAACTACAATATACTGCTATACTGCAAACACACTGTCCTGATAACTACAATATACTGCTATACTACAAACACACTGTCCTGATAACTACAATATACTGCTATACTACAAACACACTGTCCTGATAACTACAATATACTGCTATACTGCAAACACACTGTCCTGATAACTACAATATACTGCTATACTACAAACACACTGTCCTGATAACTACAATATACTGCTATACTACAAACACACTGTCCTGATAACTACAATATACTGCTATACTGCAAACACACTGTCCTGATAAATACAATATACTGCTATACTACAAACACACTGTCCTGATAACTACAATATACTGCTATACTGCAAACACACTGTCCTGATAACTACAATATACTGCTATACTGCAAACACACTGTCCTGATAAATACAATATACTGCTATACTGCAAACACACTGTCCTGATTTAATTTACAATATACTGCTATACTGCAAACACACTGTCTGTCTGTCTACTGTCTGTCTGTACTGTCTGTCTGCACTGTCTGATAACTACAATATACTGCTATACACAAAGGGCACTGCCCTGATAACTACAATATACTGCTATACTGCAAACACACTGTCCTGATAACTACAATATACTGCTATACTACAAACGCACTGTCCTGATAACTACAATATACTGCTATACTACAAACGCACTGCCCTGATAACTACAATATACTGCTATACTGCAAACACACTGTCCTGATAACTACAATATACTGCTATACTACAAACGCACTGTTCTGATAACTACAATATACTGCTATACTACAAACGCACTGCCCTGATAACTACAATATACTGCTATACTGCAAACACACTGTCCTGATAACTACAATATACTGCTATACTACAAACGCACTGTCCTGATAACTACAATATACTGCTATACTACAAACGCACTGCCCTGATAACTACAATATACTGCTATACTACAAACGCACTGCCCATTGTCTTGACTCTGGAGCAGCTTCAAAGTGAAGATAGATGAACATTGCTGCAAAATGACCCATAAGAAACCATTTCACTGTTTGTCTACAGCTTTTGTTCATGCATGTGACAAATAAAATGTGACTTGATTTGAGTGAATGTGTCATTTTTAGAGAAAAGAAACACGCTGTCTGTCTGTCTGTCTGTCTGTCTGCCCATCTGTCTGTCTGTCTGTCTGTCTGTCTGTCTGTCTGTCTGTCTGTCTGTCTGTCTGTCTGTCTGTCTGTCTGTCTGAGATCCACATCATCATCCACGCCTACATCATTAACAGGGAACTAATGAATTCAACTGATTGACTGTGGGTATCTGCTCACATCATTATGGAATCATTGACTGGCTGTATCAATCAATCATCAATCAAATGTATTTATAAAGCCCTTCATACATCAGCTGATGTCTCAAAGTGCTGTACAGAAACCCAGCCTAAAACCCCAAACAGCAAGCAATGCAGGTGTAGAAGCACAGTGGCTAGGAAAAACTCCCTAGAAAGGCCAAAGCCTAGGAAGAAACCTAGAGAGGAACCAGACTCTGAGGGGTGGCCAGTCCTCTTCTGGCTGTGCCGGGTGGAGATTATAACAGAACATGGCCAAGATGTTCAAACGTTCATAGATGACCAGCAGGGTCAAATAATAATAATCACAGTGGTTGTAGAGTTGTGTGAGAGTTGTAGAGCTGTGTGAGAGTTGTGTGAGAGTTGTAGAGTTGTGTAGAGTTGGGTGCAGCAGGTCAGCACCTCAGGAGTAAATGTCAGTTGGCTTTTCATAGTCGATCGTTCAGTTAGAGACAGCAGGTGCAGTAGAGAGAGAGAGTCGAAAACAGCAGGTCCGGAACAAGGAAGCACATCCACTGAACAGGTAAACAAAACTTCTGTTGAATTAGCCTTTGATTAGTGTGTCATATAAACAACATACATAAACACTAACACTACCCTACAGTACTACAGTAAACAACACTACCCTACAGTACTACAGTAAACAACACTACCCTACAGTACTACAGTAAACAACACTACCCTACAGTACTACAGTAAACAACACTACCCTACAGTAAACAACACTACCCTACAGTACTACAGTAAACAACACTACCCTACAGTACTACAGTAAACAACACTACCCTACAGTACTACAGTAAACAACACTACCCTACAGTACTACAGTAAACAACACTACCCTACAGTACTACAGTAAACAACACTACCCTACAGTACTACAGTAAACAACACTACCCTACAGTACTACAGTAAACAACACTACCCTACAGTACTACAGTAAACAACCCACAGTAAACAACACCCTACAGTACTACAGTAAACAACACTACCTACAGTACTACAGTAAACAACACTACCCTACAGTACTACAGTAAACAACACTACCCTACAGTACTACAGTAAACAACACTACCCTACAGTACTACAGTAAACAACACTACCCTACAGTACTACAGTAAACAACACTACCCTACAGTACTACAGTAAACAACACTACCCTACAGTACTACAGTAAACAACACTACCCTACAGTACTACAGTAAACAACACTACCCTACAGTACTACAGTAAACAACACTACCCTACAGTACTACAGTAAACAACACTACCCTACAGTACTACAGTAAACAACACTACCCTACAGTACTACAGTAAACAACACTACAGTACCCTACAGTACTACAGTAAACAACACTACCCTACAGTACTACAGTAAACAACACTACCCTACAGTACTACAGTAAACAACACTACCCTACAGTACTACAGTAAACAACACTACCCTACAGTACTACAGTAAACAACACTACCCTACAGTACTACAGTAAACAACACTACCCTACAGTACTACAGTAAACAACCCTACTACACCCTACAGTACTACAGTAAACAACACTACCCTACAGTACTACAGTAAACAACACTACCCTACAGTACTACAGTAAACAACACTACCCTACAGTAAACAACACTACCCTACTACAGTAAACAACACTACCCTACAGTACTACAGTAAACAACACTACCAGTAAACAACACTACAGTACTACAGTAAACAACACTACCCTACAGTACTACAGTAAACAACACTACCCTACAGTACTACAGTAAACAACACTACCCTACAGTACTACAGTAAACAACACTACCCTACAGTACTACAGTAAACACTACCCTACAGTACTACAGTAAACAACACTACCCTACAGTACTACAGTAAACAACACTACCCTACAGTACTACAGTAAACAACACTACCCTACAGTACTACAGTAAACAACACTACCCTACAGTACTACAGTAAACAACACTACCCTACAGTAAACAACACTACCCTACAGTAACAGTAAACAACACTACCCTACCCTACAGTACTACAGTAAACAACACTACCCTACTACAGTACACAAACACTACCCTACAGTACTACAGTAAACAACACTACCCTACAGTACTACAGTAAACAACACTACCCTACAGTACCCTACAGTAAACAACACTACCCTACAGTACTACAGTAAACAACACTACCCTACAGTACTACAGTAAACAACACTACCCTACAGTACTACAGTAAACAACACTACCCTACAGTACTACAGTAAACAACACTACCCTACAGTACTACAGTAAACAACACTACCCTACAGTACTACAGTAAACAACACTACCCTACAGTACTACAGTAAACAACACTACCCTACAGTAAACAACACTACCCTACAGTAAACAACACTACCCTACAGTACTACAGTAAACAACACTACCCTACAGTACTACAGTAAACAACACTACCCTACAGTACTACAGTAAACAACACTACCCTACAGTACTACAGTAAACAACACTACCCTACAGTACTACAGTAAACAACACTACCCTACAGTACTACAGTAAACAACACTACCCTACAGTACTACAGTAAACAACACTACCCTACAGTACTACAGTAAACAACACTACCCTACAGTACTACAGTAAACAACACTACCCTACAGTACTACAGTAAACAACACTACCCTACAGTACTACAGTAAACAACACTACCCTACAGTACTACAGTAAAGTAAACAACACTACCCTACAGTAAACAACAGTAAGTACTACAGTAAACAACACTATTCCCTACAGTACTACAGTAATACAACACTACCCTACAGTACTACAGATATAAACATCCCACACATTTCACATTCCCACCCAGACAGTACTACAGTACTACCAAACAACATTTCACATTCCCATCCCTGGTGCCTGACACTACCAGATATATAGACATATCATTTCACATTCCCATCCCTGGTACTACCAGATATATAGACATATCATTTCACATTCCCATCCCTGGTGCCTGACTGGTACTACCAGATATATAGACATATCATTTCACATTCCCCCTCCAGGGAGAGAGGAGAAGGATCAGATGACATCAACAGTGGTTAGCGTTTAAGCACTCAGAGATGCAGAAAAAAGGCAATGCTACAAACTCAGCAGTCTGAAATATCATTTCAGCTCCAGCTCCCTCTTACCCTCCTGAGGAGGTAATGGCAGCTCAGTGAGGCCAGCCAGCCAGCAGACCTGGGGTGAAATAGTATTTGATATACATTTAAAATACTTTATTTGTGCTTGATTGGGCTTGTCTAGGTTAATGGACCAATAGGACAGTCTCAATAGTATAAACCCTGTCCAACTGGAACTCCAGGCAGGCAAAAACAAACGTTAAAAGTATTTTAAAATATTTCAAATAGTATTTGAACCCAGGTCTCTCAGCCAGCCCACCTCTTCCCTCCCACTCTGGATCTGTTGATGGCCTCAGCTCTTCAGTCTATCACTGCTGAAATAAATCCTACTTCACTGCAGCACTGGGACTGAGCAGGTTGGTGCAGGCTGGGACCGAGTGGAGGAGAGGAGGAGAGAGGAGTAGAGAGGAGGGAGAAGATAGGAGGAGAGAGGAGAGAAATCGTAGGGAGGAGAGAGGAGAGAGGAGAGAGGAGGGAGGAGAGGGGGAGGAGGAGAGGAGGAGAGAGGAGTAGAGAGGAGGGAGAAGATAGGAGGAGAGAGGAGAGAAATCGTAGGGAGGAGAGAGGAGAGAGGAGAGAGGAGGGAGGAAAGGGGGAGGAGGAGAGGAGGAGAGAGGAGTAGAGAGGAGGGAGAAGATAGGAGGAGAGAGGAGAGGAAGAGTAGGGAGGAGGAGGGGGAGGAGGAGGAGGAGAGAGGAGAGAGGAGAGAGGAGAGAGGAGGGAGGAGAGGGGGAGGAGGAGAGGAGAAGGGGGGGAGGAGAGAGGAGAGAGGAGAGAGGAGAGAGGAGAGAGGAGGGAGGAGAGGGGGAGGAGGAGAGGATGGGTGGGAAAAGGGGGAAAACAGGAGAGAGGATGAGAGAAGAGAGAAAAGAAGGAGTGAAGAATAGTAGATGAGAAGAAAGCAGCTCTGTGGAGGATCTGTAGGAAGTACAGTTGAAGTCGGAAGTTTACATACATCTCAGCCAAATACATTTAAACTCAGTTTTTCACAATTCCTGACATTTAATCCCAGTAAAAATCCCCTGTTTTAGGTAAGTTAGGATCACCACTTTATTTTAAGAATGTGAAATGTCAGAATAATAGAAGAGAGAATGATTTAGTTCAGCTTTTATTTCTTTCATCACATTCCCAGTGGGTCAGAAGTTTACATACACTCAATTAGTATTTGGTAGCATTGCCTTCAAATTGTTTAACTTGGTTCAAACGTTTCGGGTAGCCTTCCACAAGCTTCCCACAATAAATTGGTTGGATTTTGGCCCATTCCTCCTGACAGAGCTGGTGTAACTGAGTCAGGCTTGTAGCCCTCCTTGCTTACACACACCTTTTCAGTTCTGCCCACACATTTTTTATAGGATTGCGGTCAGGGCTTTGTGATGGCCACTCCAATAATACCTTGACTTTGTTGTTCTTAAGCCATTTTGCCACAACTTTGGAAGTATGCTTGGGGTCATTGTCCATTTGGAAGACGCATTTGCGACCAAGCTTGAACTTCCTGACTGATGTCTTGAGATGTTGCTTCACTATAACCACATCTTTTTCTTCCTCATGATGCCATCTATTTTGTGAAGTGCACCAGTCCCTCCTGTAGCAAAGCACCCCCATACTTCATTCTTGGGATGGTATTCTTCAGCTTGCAAGCCTCCCCCTTTATCCTCCAAACATAACGATGGTCGTTATGGCCGAACAGTTCTATTTTTGTTTCATCAGACCAGAGGACATTTCTCCAAAAAGTACAATCTTTGTCCCCATGTGCAGTTGTAAACCGTAGTCTGGCTTTTATATGGAGGTTTTGGAGCATTGGCTTCTTCCTTGCTGAGCGGCCTTTCAGGTTATGTCGATATAGGATTTTGGGGCGGCAGTGTAGCCTAGTGTTTAGAGCGTTGGACTAGTAACTGGAAGGTTGCAAGTTCAAACCCCCGAGCTGACAAGGTACAAATCTGTCTTTCTGGCCCTGAACAGGAAGTTAACCCACTGTTCCTAGGCTGTCATTGAAAATAAGATTTTTTTCTTAACTGACTTTCCTAGTTAGATAAAGGTAAAATAAAATTACTGTGGATATAGATAATTTTGTACCTGTTTCCTCCAGCATCTTCACAAGGTCCTTTGCTGTTGTTTTGGGATTGATTTGCACTTTTCGCACCAAAGTACGTTCATCTCTAGGAGACAGAATGTGTGTCCTTCCTGAGCGGTCTGAAGCCTGCGTGGTCCCATGGTGTTCATACTTCCATACTATTGTTTGTACAGATGAACGTGGTGCCTTCAGGCGTTTGTAAATTGCTCCCAAGGACGAACCAGACTTGTGGAGGTCTACAATGTTTTTCTGAGGTCTTGGCTGATTTCTTTTGCTTCTCCCATGATGTCAAGCAAAGAGGCACTGAGTTTGAAGTTAGGCTTTTAAATACATCCACAGGTACACCTCCAATTGAATCAAATGATGTCAATTAGCCTAGAAGCTTCTGAAGCCATGACCTAATTTTCTGGAATTTTTCAAGCTGTTTAAAGGCACAGTCAAATTGGTGTATGTAAACTTCTGAGCCAATGGAATTGTGATACAGTGAATTATAAGTTAAATAATCTGTATGAAAAACAATAGTTTGAAACATTACTTGTGTCATGCACAAAGTAGATGTCCTAACCGACTTGCCAAAACTATAGTTTGTTAACAAGAAACGTGTGGAGTGGTTGAAAAACGAGTTTTAATGACTCCAACCTAAGTGTCTGTAAACTTCCGACTTCGACTGTATGTGTCAGGATACTCCAATCTGTCCCAGGGCCATCCAGCTCCACCTGTGAGAGTGGCACTCTACTGTCAGCTATTCCTCCCATGTCCTCCCACTCTACTGTCAGTTCATCCTGCTATGTTCTCCCACTCTACTGTCAGCTATTCCTCCCATGTCCTCCCACTCTACTGTCAGCTATTCCTCCCATGTCCTCCCACTCTACTGTCAGCTATTCCTCCCATGTCCTCCCACTCTACTGTCAGCTATTCCTCCCATGTCCTCCCACTCTACTGTCAGCTATTCCTCCCATGTCCTCCCACTCTACTGTCAGTTCATCCTGCTATGTTCTCCTACTCTACTGTCAGCTATTCCTCCCGTGTCCTCCCACTCTACTGTCAGCTATTCCTCCCATGTCCTCCCACTCTACTGTCAGTTCATCCTGCTATGTTCTCCCACTCTACTGTCAGTTCATCCTGCTATGTCCTCCCACTCTACTGTCAGCTATTCCTCCCGTGTCCTAACACTCTACTGTCAGCTATTCCTCCCATGTCCTCCCACTCTACTGTCAGTTCATCCTGCTATGTTCTCCCACTCTACTGTCAGCTATTCCTCCCATGTCCTCCCACTCTACTGTCAGCTATTCCTCCCATGTCCTCCCACTCTACTGTCAGTTCATCCTGCTATGTTCTCCCACTCTACTGTCAGTTCATCCTACCATGTCCTCCCACTCTACTGTCAGTTCATCCTGCTATGTTCTCCCACTCTACTGTCAGTTCATCCTGCTATGTCCTCCCACTCTACTGTCAGTTCATCCTACTATGTCCTCCCACTCTACTGTCAGTTCATCCTACTATGTTCTCCCACTCTACTGTCAGTTCATCCTACTATGTTCTCCCACTCTACTGTCTGTTCATCCTGCTATGTCCTCCCACTCTACTGTCAGTTCATCCTACTAGGTCCTCCCACTCTACTGTCTGTTCATCCTGCTATGTCCTCCCACTCTACTGTCAGTTCATCCTACTATGTCCTCCCACTCTACTGTCAGTTCATCCTACTATGTCCTCCCACTCTACTGTCAGTTCATCCTACTATGTCCTCCCACTCTACTGTCTGTTCATCCTGCTATGTCCTCCCACTCTACTGTCAGCTATTCCTCCCTTGTCCTCCCACTCTACTGTCAGTTCATCCGACTATGTCCTCCCACTCTACTGTCAGTTCATCCTGCTATGTCCTCCCACTCTACTGTCTGTTCATCCTGCTATGTCCTCCCACTCTACTGTCTGTTCATCCTGCTATGTCCTCCCACTCTACTGTCAGTTCATCCTACTATGTTCTCCCACTCTACTGTAAGTTCATCCTACTATGTTCTCCCACTCTACTGTCAGTTCATCCTGCTATGTTCTCCCACTCTACTGTCAGTTCATCCTACTATGTTCTCTCCTGTCAGTTCATCCTACTGTCTGTTCATCCTACTATGTCCTCCCACTCTACTGTCAGTTCATCCTGCTATGTCCTCCCACTCTACTGTCAGTTCATCCTACTATGTCCTCCCACTCTACTGTCTGTTCATCCTACTATGTTCTCCCACTCTACTGTCAGTTCATCCTACTATGTCCTCCCACTCTACTGTCAGTTCATCCTACTATGTCCTCCCACTCTACTGTCAGTTCATCCTACTATGTTCTCCCACTCTACTGTCAGTTCATCCTCCCGTGTCCTGCCACTCTACTGTCAGTTCATCCTCCCGTGTCCTGCCACTATACTGTCAGTTCATCCTCCTGTGTCCTGCCACTATACTGTCAGTTCATCCTCCCGTGTCCTGCCACTATACTGTCAGTTCATCCTCCTGTGTCCTGCCACTATACTGTCAGTTCATCCTCCCGTGTCCTGCCACTATACTGTCAGTTCATCCTCCCATGTCCTCCCACTCTACTGTCAGCTATTCCTCCCATGTCCTCCCACTCTACTGTCAGCTATTCCTCCCATGTCCTCCCACTCTACTGTCAGCTATTCCTCCCATGTCCTCCCACTCTACTGTCAGTTCATCCTGCTATGTTCTCCCACTCTACTGTCAGCTATTCCTCCCGTGTCCTCCCACTCTACTGTCAGCTATTCCTCCCATGTCCTCCCACTCTACTGTCAGTTCATCCTGCTATGTTCTCCCACTCTACTGTCAGTTCATCCTGCTATGTCCTCCCACTCTACTGTCAGCTATTCCTCCCGTGTCCTAACACTCTACTGTCAGCTATTCCTCCCATGTCCTCCCACTCTACTGTCAGTTCATCCTGCTATGTTCTCCCACTCTACTGTCAGCTATTCCTCCCATGTCCTCCCACTCTACTGTCAGCTATTCCTCCCATGTCCTCCCACTCTACTGTCAGTTCATCCTGCTATGTTCTCCCACTCTACTGTCAGTTCATCCTACCATGTCCTCCCACTCTACTGTCAGTTCATCCTGCTATGTTCTCCCACTCTACTGTCAGTTCATCCTGCTATGTCCTCCCACTCTACTGTCAGTTCATCCTACTATGTCCTCCCACTCTACTGTCAGTTCATCCTACTATGTTCTCCCACTCTACTGTCAGTTCATCCTACTATGTTCTCCCACTCTACTGTCTGTTCATCCTGCTATGTCCTCCCACTCTACTGTCAGTTCATCCTACTAGGTCCTCCCACTCTACTGTCTGTTCATCCTGCTATGTCCTCCCACTCTACTGTCAGTTCATCCTACTATGTCCTCCCACTCTACTGTCAGTTCATCCTACTATGTCCTCCCACTCTACTGTCAGTTCATCCTACTATGTCCTCCCACTCTACTGTCTGTTCATCCTGCTATGTCCTCCCACTCTACTGTCAGCTATTCCTCCCTTGTCCTCCCACTCTACTGTCAGTTCATCCGACTATGTCCTCCCACTCTACTGTCAGTTCATCCTGCTATGTCCTCCCACTCTACTGTCTGTTCATCCTGCTATGTCCTCCCACTCTACTGTCTGTTCATCCTGCTATGTCCTCCCACTCTACTGTCAGTTCATCCTACTATGTTCTCCCACTCTACTGTAAGTTCATCCTACTATGTTCTCCCACTCTACTGTCAGTTCATCCTGCTATGTTCTCCCACTCTACTGTCATTTCATCCTACTATGTTCTCCCACTCTACTGTCAGTTCATCCTACTATGTTCTCCCACTCTACTGTCAGTTCATCCTACTATGTCCTCCCACTCTACTGTCAGTTCATCCTGCTATGTCCTCCCACTCTACTGTCAGTTCATCCTACTATGTCCTCCCACTCTACTGTCAGTTCATCCTACTATGTTCTCCCACTCTACTGTCAGTTCATCCTACTATGTCCTCCCACTCTACTGTCAGTTCATCCTACTATGTCCTCCCACTCTACTGTCAGTTCATCCTACTATGTTCTCCCACTCTACTGTCAGTTCATCCTCCCGTGTCCTGCCACTCTACTGTCAGTTCATCCTCCCGTGTCCTGCCACTATACTGTCAGTTCATCCTCCTGTGTCCTGCCACTATACTGTCAGTTCATCCTCCCGTGTCCTGCCACTATACTGTCAGTTCATCCTCCGTGTCCTGCCACTATACTGTCAGTTCATCCTCCCGTGTCCTGCCACTATACTGTCAGTTCATCCTCCTGTGTCCTGCTACTATACTGTCAGTTCATCCTCCTGTGTCCTGCCACTATACTGTCAGTTCATCCTCCTGTGTCCTGCCACTATACTGTCAGTTCATCCTCCTGTGTCCTGCCACTCTACTGTCAGTTCATCCTCCCGTGTCCTGCCACTATACTGTCAGTTCATCCTCCTGTGTCCTGCCACTCTACTGTCAGTTCATCCTCCCGTGTCCTGCCACTATACTGTCAGCTATTCCTCCCGTGTCCTAACACTCTACTGTCAGCTATTCCTCCCATGTCCTCCCACTCTACTGTCAGTTCATCCTGCTATGTTCTCCCACTCTACTGTCAGCTATTCCTCCCATGTCCTCCCACTCTACTGTCAGCTATTCCTCCCATGTCCTCCCACTCTACTGTCAGTTCATCCTGCTATGTTCTCCCACTCTACTGTCAGTTCATCCTACCATGTCCTCCCACTCTACTGTCAGTTCATCCTGCTATGTTCTCCCACTCTACTGTCAGTTCATCCTGCTATGTCCTCCCACTCTACTGTCAGTTCATCCTACTATGTCCTCCCACTCTACTGTCAGTTCATCCTACTATGTTCTCCCACTCTACTGTCAGTTCATCCTACTATGTTCTCCCACTCTACTGTCTGTTCATCCTGCTATGTCCTCCCACTCTACTGTCAGTTCATCCTACTAGGTCCTCCCACTCTACTGTCTGTTCATCCTGCTATGTCCTCCCACTCTACTGTCAGTTCATCCTACTATGTCCTCCCACTCTACTGTCAGTTCATCCTACTATGTCCTCCCACTCTACTGTCAGTTCATCCTACTATGTCCTCCCACTCTACTGTCTGTTCATCCTGCTATGTCCTCCCACTCTACTGTCAGCTATTCCTCCCTTGTCCTCCCACTCTACTGTCAGTTCATCCGACTATGTCCTCCCACTCTACTGTCAGTTCATCCTGCTATGTCCTCCCACTCTACTGTCTGTTCATCCTGCTATGTCCTCCCACTCTACTGTCTGTTCATCCTGCTATGTCCTCCCACTCTACTGTCAGTTCATCCTACTATGTTCTCCCACTCTACTGTAAGTTCATCCTACTATGTTCTCCCACTCTACTGTCAGTTCATCCTGCTATGTTCTCCCACTCTACTGTCAGTTCATCCTACTATGTTCTCCCACTCTACTGTCAGTTCATCCTACTATGTTCTCCCACTCTACTGTCAGTTCATCCTACTATGTCCTCCCACTCTACTGTCAGTTCATCCTGCTATGTCCTCCCACACTACTGTCAGTTCATCCTACTATGTCCTCCCACTCTACTGTCAGTTCATCCTACTATGTTCTCCCACTCTACTGTCAGTTCATCCTACTATGTCCTCCCACTCTACTGTCAGTTCATCCTACTATGTCCTCCCACTCTACTGTCAGTTCATCCTACTATGTTCTCCCACTCTAATGTCAGTTCATCCTCCCGTGTCCTGCCACTCTACTGTCAGTTCATCCTCCCGTGTCCTGCCACTATACTGTCAGTTCATCCTCCTGTGTCCTGCCACTATACTGTCAGTTCATCCTCCCGTGTCCTGCCACTATACTGTCAGTTCATCCTCCCGTGTCCTGCCACTATACTGTCAGTTCATCCTCCCGTGTCCTGCCACTATACTGTCAGTTCATCCTCCTGTGTCCTGCTACTATACTGTCAGTTCATCCTCCTGTGTCCTGCCACTATACTGTCAGTTCATCCTCCTGTGTCCTGCCACTATACTGTCAGTTCATCCTCCTGTGTCCTGCCACTCTACTGTCAGTTCATCCTCCCGTGTCCTGCCACTATACTGTCAGTTCATCCTCCTGTGTCCTGCCACTATACTGTCAGTTCATCCTCCCGTGTCCTGCCACTATACTGTCAGTTCATCCTCCTGTGTCCTGCCACGGCAGCCTGACATTATCTGCTAGGCCTATACCTGCTATTATCTCCTCTGCTCTACACTTCAGCGAATCTCCTCTTCCCTCCTCTCCTCGATGCCCCTCAAAAGTGTCACCCAGTCCACTCACTCAAGGTACTATAGTCCATAAATGGTGATACAGACAAACTGGAACAGCTGATGTTCCCAAATGACATGTTATCTTGATGTCAGTACAGTAACTGCATGGCATTACAAAGCTGTTGCTAGAATATGGCTGTTACATAACGGGATAGAGTGCAAACCAGCAACATTCAGTGTTATATAAAGTAGTCCAACCCTATCTCTTCTTACTGTGTTATAAAGTAGTCCAACCCTATCTCTTCTTACTGTATTATAAAGTAGTCCAACCCTATCTCTTCTTACTGTGTTATAAAGTAGTCCAACCCTATCTCTTCTTACTGTATTATAAAGTAGTCCAACCCTATCTCTTCTTACTGTATTATAAAGTAGTCCAACCCTATCTCTTCTTACTGTATTATAAAGTAGTCCAACCCTATCTCTTCTTACTGTATTATAAAGTAGTCCAGCCCTATCTCTTCTTACTGTAGGTTACTGTATTATAAAGTAGTCCAACCCTATCTCTTCTTACTGTATTATAAAGTAGTCCAACCCTATCTCTTCTTACTGTATTATAAAGTAGTCCAACCCTATCTCTTCTTACTGTATTATAAAGTAGTCCAACCCTATCTCTTCTTACTGTATTATAAAGTAGTCCAACCCTATCTCTTCTTAATGTATTATAAAGTAGTCCAACCCTATCTCTTCTTACTGTATTATAAAGTAGTCCAACACTATCTCTTCTTACTGTAGGTTACTGTGTTATAAAGTAGTCCAACCCTATCTCTTCTTACTGTAGGTTACTGTATTATAAAGGAGTCCAACCCTATCTCTTCTTACTGTATTATAAAGTAGTCCGACCCTATCTCTTCTTACTGTATTATAAAGTAGTCCAACCCTATCTCTTCTTACTGTGTTATAAAGTAGTCCAACCCTATCTCTTCTTACTGTGTTATAAAGTAGTCCAACCCTATCTCTTCTTACTGTGTTATAAAGTAGTCCAACCCTATCTCTTCTTACTGTATTATAAAGTAGTCCAACCCTATCTCTTCTTACTGTAGGTTACTGTATTATAAAGTAGTCCAACCCTGTCTCTTCTTACTGTAGGTTACTGTGTTATAAAATAGTCCAACCCTATCTCTTCTTACTGTATTATAAAGTAGTCCAACCCTATCTCTTCTTTCTGTATTATAAAGTAGTCCAACCCTATCTCTTCTTACTGTAGGTTACTGTATTATAAAGTAGTCCAACCCTATCTCTTCTTACTGTAGGTGTCACGAGTCCGACCGAGGGTGTTTCCCCCTCCCGGGCGGTTGGCGCTCGGCGGTCGTCATCACCGGCCTATTAGCTGCCACTGATTGTTTTTCCTCTCCCTCCTTGTATGTTTAGTGGTAGCACCTGTTCATGTGTAATCAGTAAATTAGTTTGTCTTTATTAGACAGCCGGCCCGCCTGGTTGTTGTGCGGGATTATTTCAGTGTAACCTTCGGCTCTGTTGTAGAGGTACGTGTTAGTGCCTGGTCGTTACTTTTTCCGTTGTACATTCTCATTCCCTGTGTTTGGGGCCGTTACTATTGTGAGCACCCTGTGGTGCGTTGGCGCTATTAAAGACGCACAGCTTTGCACTCACTGTCTCCTGCGTTTGACTCCACACACCTACGACACCTGAAGTGTTACAGAATCCCGCACCCAAATCAAATTGAATGGAGTCAGCAGGAGCAGCAGCCAACCCTCTCCCATCGATGGAGGAACGGGTTCTCCACCACACCACCGTTCTCCATCGGATCGGATCCGCGATGGATCAAGTGAGGGAGAGAATGGACCGATGGGAGAGGAGTGGTCTCCTCTCTCCACCTTCGGCACCCCCGACTCCGGACTCCCCATCACTCGACTCCAGCACCCTCCGTCTGACGCTACCGAGGGCTTATGATGGAGCGGCGGCGGGTTGCCAGGGGTTTCTGCTGCAGCTGGAGCTATACCTGGCCACCGTTAGACCCACTCCCTCAGGAGCGGAGAGGGTGAGTGTCCTCATCTCCTGCCTCACGGGTCGTGCTCTGGAGTGGGCGAACGCAGTCTGGAATGGCCCAGACTCAGCGCGGGAGCACTACCCAGAGTTTTCCTGCCGCTTCCGTGCAGTGTTTGATCACCCTCTAGACGGCCGAGCGGTGGGAGAACGACTTTTTCATCTCAGGCAGGAGAGGAGGAGCGCCCAGGATTACGCGCTGGAGTTCCGGACCTTGGCAGCCGGATCTGGGTGGAACGACAGGGCCCTTATGGACCACTACAGGTGTAGTCTCCGAGAGGACGTCCGCCGGGAGTTAGCGTGTCGGGACACCACTCTGTCACTGGATCAGCTGATTGACATGTCCATTCGACTGGACAATCTGCTGGCTGCCCGCATGGCGTTCAGAGAGGGTCCTGTGCGTTCCACCACCCAGCCCCTCCGCTCCCATTCCGATGGAGTTGGGAGGGGCTGCGCCGAGGGTACCGGAGGAGGAGGCCTTCCTGCACCAACTGTGGTCGGAGAGGACACACGTCTGATCGGTGCTGGGGGTCCGTCTGGGAGTAGAGATGGCAGGCGGAACGCTTCTCGGTCACCCCAGGTGAGTCAGCATCAGACTCACCCAGAATCCCTTGTTGGCCATATGTTTGTCTTAATCTCTTTCCTTCACTTTTTTCCCTCTTCCCAGCATAGGGCGCTAGTCGATTCAGGCGCAGCTGGGAACTTTATGGATCGCGGACTCGCCCTTAAGTTAGGGGTTCCGCTGGTGCCGATAGATTCTCCTTTCCCCGTGCACTCCCTAGATAGCCGGCCATTAGGGTCAGGGATGGTCGGGAGACCACGGTCCCACTGGACATGGTGACGCAGGGGAATCATAGGGAGCGTATCAGTTTTTATTATTGATTCGCCTGCGTTTCCAGTGGTGCTGGGGACTCCTGGCTGGCCCGGCACAATCCTAAAATTTCGTGGAGACAAGGGGTTCTCCAGGGGTGATCAGAGGAGTGTTCTGGAAGGTGTTTGGGAGTTTCCATCGGTGCCACGTCGGTGGAGAGTCCAGACCAGGGTTCCACGGTGTGCATTCCCCCAGTATGCCGATTTGGCAATCGCTTTCAGTAAAGTGGCGACTAAATTACCACCTTATCGACCGGGAAGGGATTGTACGATAGATCTCCAGGTAGACGCTGCGCTTCCCAAGAGTCATGTGTACCCGCTGTCCCAGGAGGAGACGTTGGCAATGGAGACATATGTCACGGAGTCGCTGGGACAGGGGTACATTCGGCCCTCCATTTCACCCGTCTCCTCGAGTTTCTTTTTGTGAGGAAAAAGGAGGGAGGTTTGCGTCCGTGTATCGATTATAGAGGTCTAAACGCCATCACAGTGGGGTATAGTTACCCTCTACCTCTCATCGCTACGGCGGTGGAATCGTTCACGGAGCGCAGTTCTTCACAAAACTGGATCTCAGGAGCGCGTATAGTCTGGTGCGTATTCGGAAGGGAGACGAGTGGAAAACCGCATTTAGTACTACATCCGGCCACTATGAGTACCTCGTCATGCCGTATGGGTTAAAGAATGCTCCAGCCGTTTTCCAATCCTTTGTAGACGAGATTCTCAGGGACCTGTGCGGGCAGGGAGTGGTTGTTTATATCGATGACATTCTGATCTACTCGGCCACTCACACCGCGCATGTGTCTCTGGTGCGCAAAGTGCTTGGAAGACTGCTGGAGCATGACCTATACGTCAAGGCTGAGAAATGCGTGTTCTCTAAACGAGCCGTCTCTTTTCTGGGATATCGCATTTCCACCTCGGGGTGGTGATGGAGGGTGACCGCATTAGGGCCGTGCGTAATTGGCCGACTCAACCACGGTAAAGGAGGTGCAGCGGTTTTGGGTTTTGCCAACTACTACCGGAGGTTTATCCGGGGTTTTGGCCAGATAGCGGCTCCCATTACCTCACTGCTGGGGGGCCCGGTGCGATTGCAGTGGTCAGCACAGGCGGACAGAGCATTCAACAAGTTGAAGGCGCTGTTCACTGATGCGCCCGTGTTGGCGCATCCGGATCCCTCTCTAGCATTCATAGTGGAGGTGGACGCGTCCGAGGCTGGGGTGGGTGCCGTGCTATCACAGCGCTCGGGTACGCCACAAAAACTCCGCCCCTGCGCTTTCTTCTCAAGGAAGCTCAGCCCAGCGGAGCGTAACTATGATGTGGGGACCGGGAGTTGCTAGCGGTGGTTAGAGCTCTGAAGGTGTGGAGACACTGGCTTGAGGGGGCTAAGCACCCTTTTCTCATCTGGACCGACCACCAGAATCTGGAGTATATTCGGGCTGCAAGGAGACTTAACCCACGTCAGGCAAGGTGGGCCATATTCTTCACCCGGTTCCGGTTTACTTTGTCTTATAGACCGGGCTCCCAGAACGTGAAGGCTGACGCACTGTCCCGCCTTTACGACACCGAGGATGGGTCCACCGAACCTACTCCCATCCTTCCCGCCTCTAAGCTGGTAGCCCCAGTGGTATGGGAGGTGGACTCGGACATCGAGCGGGCGTTACGGGCTGAACCCGCGCCTCCTCAGTGTCCAGCGGGGCGAAGGTACGTGCCGCTTGATGTTCGGGACAAGCTGATTCGGTGGGCTCACGTCCTACCCTCCTCGGGTCACCCTGGGGTGACGAGGACAGTGGGGAGCCTTCAGGGGAGGTATTGGTGGCCTACGTTGGTTAAGGACGTTAAGGGTTATGTCTCCTCTTGCTCAGTGTGCACTCAGAGTAAGGCTCCTAGGCACCTTCCTAGAGGGAAGCTACAACCCCTCCCCGTTCCACAGCGGCCATGGTCACATCTGTCCATAGATTTCCTGACCGATCTTCCGGCGTCTCAGGGGAACACCGCGGTTCTAGTGATTGTGGATCGGTTTTCTAAGTCCTGCCGTCTCCTCCCGTTGCCCGGTATCCCTACAGCCCTGCAGACTGCGGAGGCATTATTTACCCATGTCTTTCGGCACTACGGGGTGCCGGAGGACATCGTTTCTGATCGGGGCCCCCAATTCACGTCTCGGGTATGGAGAGCGTTCATGGAACGTTTGGGGGTCTCTGTCAGCCTGACCTCCGGTTATCACCCGAGAGTAATGGGCAGGTGGAGAGAATGAACCAGGAGGTGGGTAGGTTTCTGCGGTCGTATTGCCAGGATCGGCCAGGGAGTGGGCACGATACATTCCCTGGGCTGAAATGGCTCAGAACTCACTACGCCACTCCTCTACTAACGTGTCCCCTTTTCAGTGTGTGTTGGGATACCAGCCGGTCCTGGCACCATGGCATCCGAGCCAGACCGAGGCTCCTGCGGTGGAGGAATGGGTACAGCGCTCCAAGGAGACCTGGAGGGCCGTCCAGGAATCTCTACGACAAGCGAGTGGACGGCAGAAGAGGAGTGCTGACCGCCACCGCAGTGAGGCCCCGTGTTTGTACCGGGGGACAGGGTCTGGCTCTCGACCCGAAACCTACCTCTCCGCTTGCCCTGCCGGAAGCTGGGTCCGCAGTGTGTAGGGCCCTTTAAAGTCCCGAGGAGAATAAACGAGGTGTGTTATCGATTACAACTCCCTTCCTATTATCGTATTAACCCCTCGTTTCATGTGTCTCTCCTCAGGCCGGTGGTAGCTGGTCCCCTGCAGGAGAGTGAGGTACCGGAGGTCCCTCCCCCCTCTGGACATCGAGGGGACCCCGGCGTACACGATCCGGGCCATTCTGGACTCAAGACGCCGGGTGAGGGGCCTGCAGTACCTCGTGGACTGGGAGGTACGGTCCGGAGGAGAGGTGCTGGGTACCGGTGAGGACATCTTGGATCCATCCATGTTGAGGGATTTCCATCGCCTCCATCCGGATCGCCCTGCACCTCGTCCTCCGGGCGACCTCGAGGCCGGTGTCGGCGCGCTGCGGGAGCCGCGCGTCAGGAGGGGGTACTGTCACGAGTCCGACCGAGGGTGTTTCCCCCTCCCGGGCGGTTGGCGCTCGGCGGTCGTCATCACTGGCCTATTAGCTGCCACTGATTGTTTTTCCTCTCCCTCCTTGTATGTTTAGTGGTAGCACCTGTTCATGTGTAATCAGTAAATTAGTTTGTCTTTATTAGACAGCCGGCCCGCCTGGTTGTTGTGCGGGATTATTTCAGTGTAACCTTCGGCTCTGTTGTAGAGGTACGTGTTAGTGCCTGGTCGTTACTTTTTCCGTTGTACATTCTCATTCCCTGTGTTTGGGGCCGTTACTATTGTGAGCACCCTGTGGTGCGTTGGCGCTATTAAAGACGCACAGCTTTGCACTCACTGTCTCCTGCGTTTGACTCCACACACCTACGACACCTGAAGTGTTACAGTAGGTTACTGTATTATAAAGTAGTCCAACCCTATATCTTCTTACTGTAGGTTACTGTGTTATAAAGTAGTCCAGCCCTATCTCTTCCTACTCTAGGTTACTGTATTGTAAAGTAGTCCAACTCTATCTCTTCTTACTGTATTATAAAGTAGTCCAACCCTATCTCTTCTTACTGTATTATACAGTAGTCCAACCCTATCTCTTCTTACTGTAGGTTACTGTATTATAACGTAGTCCAACCCTATCTCTTCTTACTGTATTATACAGTAGTCCAACCCTATCTCTTCTTACTGTAGGTTACTGTATTATAAAGTAGTCCAACCCTATCTCTTCTTACTGTAGGTTACTGTATTATAAAGTAGTCCAACCCTATCTCTTCTTACTGTAGGTTACTGTATTATAAAGTAGTCCAACCCTATCTCTTCTTACTGTAGGTTACTGTATTATAAAGTAGTCCAACCCTATCCCTTCTTACTGTAGGTTACTGTATTATAAAGTAGTCCAACCCTATCTCTTCTTACTGTAGGTTACTGTATTATAAAGTAGTCCAACCCTATCTCTTCTTACTGTAGGTTACTGTATTATAAAGTAGTCCAACCCTATCCCTTCTTACTGTAGGTAATTGTATTATGAAGTCGTCCAACATGATGGAACCGCCTTTCAGGCCAGAGTATTTACAATAACTCGCAGACAATTTAAATACAGACCAGAGAATGTCAAGACGCGGTCCACACGTTGACATGGTTAAAACTACAAGACCATAAAAACCGTAAGACCCTCTGAAAACTCTGGACGAGTGAAGAAGGTGAAGACTGGACCAACAACATGCACCGTCTGCAGCTCTGCGTGTAAAGTAGTCTAGGACCAAAGACAGGAGGGAAGAACAGGTCCCTCTCACCGACGTGTGGTGCACCTCTAATGTATCCATTCTAAGAACACTCCAGAACTCTGGTGGACAAAAATGGCATATATATCTATATATATCTATATATTGAACTACTTCCCATAGACGGACCGAGTGGGTTCAACAGAGAGACGACAGAGAAACGTAAATATATGTTGCATTTCATATCCGAATGAGCGGTTGTTAGGGTCATATTTACGGCGAGCGTAGTCTCCAAATGTGTGTACGATAAGTCCACTCTCTTTGTCTCGCCCTCTCTTTATCTTTCCCCACCCCCTTTCCATTGTGTAACAAGCCGTCATATCGGGTTAGTCCACTAGGGACCTGTTTTCATTGCATTGTGTTAGTAATCAATAACCTATACCGTGTGTGTGTGTTTATGTATTTCTGTGTGTTTTATTAGTTAGCCAATTTGCCAATTCGCTGAGTCATCACTTGGTGCCCCAATTTTCTAATGAGTTAATTCTTACATTATTAATTTATTTGAGTAGTTATTCAACGTGGTAGGTAATTATTCGATGAATAGCCGTCAACACATTAAAGATAGACACGTCATGACACTGGGTAGATGGTGAACAGGGTGGTGTACGGCTGGTGTTTTGTACACGGTACTTACTGATGAAGTTGGTCTGTCCGGTGTAGATGGTGTACTGCAGTTCGTAGGAGGTGACGCTGAACTCGTCCTCAGACGTCCAGTGAACTGTGATGGTGTCGTGGGAGGCAGTACACAGCTCATCACGTATGGAGGGAGGACTGGGAGCTACAGGGTCAAACAAGGGATAGATTAGTGTTGGACTGGATTTATTCAAAACAATACTAGATGTGTACCTGATGCCACAGGGACAGCACATGAGATCACACATAGATGTGTACTTAATGCCGGAGGACAGCACATGAGAACATTCATATATTTGTACTTGATGCCACAGGGACAGCACATGATAGCATTCGTAGATGTGTACTTGATGCCAGAGGGACAGCACATGAGAGCATTCATAGATGTGTACTTGATGCCAGAGGGACAGCACATGAGAGCATTCATAGATGTGTACTTGATGCCAGAGGGACAGCACATGAGAGCATTCATAGATGTGTACTTGATGCCAGAGGGACAGCACATGAGAGCATTCATAGATGTGTACTTGATGCCAGAGGACAGCACATGAGAACATTCATAGATGTGTACTTGATGCCGGAGGGACAGCACATGAGAGCATTCATAGATGTGTACTTGATGCCAGAGGGACAGCACATGAGAGCATTCATAGATGTGTACTTGATGCCAGAGGACAGCACATGAGAGCATTCATATAAATACCTATTTCCAAGGTGTTAAAAATGTAATGCTGTAATAGTTCATTTGGATAGTCCCCTGGCATACAGATGTTTTCCTGTTTGCGTGTGTAGGGTGGGAGCTACAGTGTCAACAATGGAAAGATCAATATCTAGACATCATTTCAGACAATGTGCATTGTACCAGTCAACTAAACACAAAGTGTAGTACAGTTTTTGTCAGATTTGTTCTACGATACTTCTGTACGTCTTCCGGTGGTCGTTTGTGTTTCAACAAACCTATATAACACCTCCAGAGGCATGTAGGATGGACATTGATCCACAGACAGGTTCATCATTTGCCAACAGTGGTGCTGGCTTATATTCTTTGTGAAAGCCCCAGACATTTCTCTCTCTCTCTCTCTCTCTCTCTCTCTCTCTCTCTCTCTCTCTCTCTCTCTCTCTCTCTCTCTCTCTCTCTCTCTCTCTCTCTCTCTCTCTCTCTCTCTCTCTCTCTCTCTCTCTCTCTCTCTCTCTCTCTCTCTCTCTCTCTCTCTCTCTCTCTCTCTCTCTCTCTCTCTCTCTCTCTCTCTCTCTCTCTCTCTCTCTCTCTCTCTCTCTCTCTCTCTCTCTCTCTCTCTCTCTCTCTCTCTCTCTCTCTCTCTCTCTCTCCCTCTCTCTCCCTCTCTCTCTCTCTCTCTCTCTCTCTCTCTCCCTCCCTCCCTCCCTCCCTCCCTCTCACCTGTCAGGTAGTCCAGTCCCTCTAGGATCTTCTTCTCTCTGGAAAAGTCCAGGGCAAAGTTATCAAAGGCTTCGTTCAGGTTCACATCTGGTATCAGCACCTGGGAGGAGGCCGTGGCCATGGCAACCCTGGGGGAGAGAGGGAGGGGGAGGTGGAAGAAAGGAGAGGTATCAGACTGGAGCATAGAGATCCTATTGTATGGACTGGAGAACCAAAGCAGGAGGATGATGAAGGAGCAGAGACCAAGGATGCCCTCTGTCTACACACATCAGTGTGTGGGTGAGTCTGACACAGCCGCAGACAGACAAGGCCCTGTTGTGTTTAACCCTTCATATTCCAGCCTGTCTCCATCAGCTAGAGAACCTCATTCCTAAAACATCCAGCAGACCCTGAAATCCTGAACGAGACTTCCATTCCAGGGAGAGAGTCCATGAATAACAAGCCTCGGAAATAGTAGAGAACAACCATGCAGAATGTGTTCTGAGTATCCTTCCCTGTCTGTTGACCTTAAAATCCTCCCACGAAACACACAGCCCATCCCAGGCGGGAAGGATGTGACATCCCACCTCTCGCCCACGTTCCTGGTGGCTAGTTACAGGGGGCTGGTAGGGGAGGTAGTTAAGGGGTGAGAGAGGGATGTCAGTGAGGAGGGATTTCTGTCTCACCTCTCAGCCACGTTCCTGGTGGCTATTTACAGGGGGCTGGTAGGGGAGGTAGTTATTAAGGGGTGAGAGAGGGATGTCAGTGAGGAGGGATTTCTGTCTCACCTCTCAGCCACGTTCCTGGTGGCTATTTACAGGGGGCTGGTAGGGGAGGTAGTTATTAAGGGGTGAGAGAGGGATGTCAGTGA
>NC_068424.1:80019108-80051608 GCF_023373465.1 Oncorhynchus keta
AATACCTCTTTTTAAGATGACACTGTTAAACAAAGAATTGATTATATTGCTAGTAATCAAGAGGAAAACTGACTGAATGACTCAACTCCCCAGCTCATGCTCTCCAAATGGACGTTAGCTGTGCCCAAGCATTGACTTCTGTTCGCTATACATGTCTGGGGGTTCTACTCACGAGGATATATTGTTCTGTCTCACGAATCACGAGCATCAAACGGCACAGGGGATATTCAGTGTGCTGAGTGGCCATATTGATGATAAACAGATTCCATATTGGCTGTCTAGTATGATGAGTGGCCATATTGATGATAAACAGATTCCATATTGATGATAAACAGATTCCATATTGATGATAAACAGATTCCATATTGATGATAAACAGATTCCATATTGATGATAAACAGATTCCATATTGATGATAAACAGATTCCATATTGATGATAAACAGATTCCATATTGATGATAAACAGATTCCATATTGATGATAAACAGATTCCATATTGATGATAAACAGATTCCATATTGATGATAAACAGATTCCATATTGGCTGTCTAGTGTGATGAGTGGCCATATTGATGATAAACAGATTCCATATTGATGATAAACAGATTCCATATTGATGATAAACAGATTCCATATTGATGATAAACAGATTCCATATTGATGATAAACAGATTCCATATTGATGATAAACAGATTCCATATTGATGATAAACAGATTCCATATTGATGATAAACAGATTCCATATTGATGATAAACAGATTCCATATTGGCTGTCTAGTGTGATGCATGGCCATATTGATGATAAACAGATTCCATATTGGATATTCAGTGTGCTGAGTGGCCATATTGATGATAAACAGATTCCATATTGATGATAAACAGATTCCATATTGGCTGTCCAGTGTGATGCATGGCCATATTGATGATAAACAGATTCCATATTTACATTTACATTTAAGTCATTTAGCAGACGCTCTTATCCAGAGCGACTTACAAATTGGTGCATACACCTTATGACAACCAGTGGAACAGCCACTTGCATCTAAAATGATAAACAGATTCCATATTGGCTGTCTAGTGTGATGCATGGCCATATTGATGATAAACAGATTCCATATTGATGATAAACAGATTCCATATTGGCTGTCTAGTGTGATGCATGGCCATATTGATGAAAAACAGATTCCATATTGATGATAAACAGATTCCATATTGATGATAAACAGATTCCATATTGGCTGTCTAGTGTGATGCATGGCCATATTGATGAAAAACAGATTCCATATTGATGATAAACAGATTCCATATTGATGATAAACAGATTCCATATTGATGATAAACAGATTCCATATTGATGATAAACAGATTCCATATTGGCTGTCCAGTGTGATGCATGGCCATATTGATGATAAACAGATTCCATATTGATGATAAACAGATTCCATATTGGCTGTCTAGTGTGATGCATGGCCATATTGATGATAAACAGATTCCATATTGATGATAAACAGATTCCATATTGGCTGTCTAGTGTGATGCATGGCCATATTGATGAAAAACAGATTCCATATTGATGATAAACAGATTCCATATTGATGATAAACAGATTCCATATTGGCTGTCTAGTGTGATGCATGGCCATATTGATGATAAACAGATTCCATATTGATGATAAACAGATTCCATATTGGCTGTCCAGTGTGATGCATGGCCATATTGATGATAAACAGATTCCATATTGATGATAAACAGATTCCATATTGGCTGTCTAGTGTGATGCATGGCCATATTGATGATAAACAGATTCCATATTGGCTGTCTAGTGTGATGCATGGCCATATTGATGATAAACAGATTCCATATTGGCTGTCTAGTGTGATGCATGGCCATATTGATGATAAACAGATTCCATATTGGCTGTCTAGTGTGATGCATGGCCATATTGATGATAAACAGATTCCATATTGGCTGTCTAGTGTGATGCATGGCCATATTGATGATAAACAGATTCCATATTGGCTGTCTAGTGTGATGCATGGCCATATTGATGATAAACAGATTCCATATTGGCTGTCTAGTGTGATGCATGGCCATATTGATGATAAACAGATTCCATATTGGCTGTCTAGTGTGATGAGTGGCCATATTGATGATAAACAGATTCCATATGGGATCGAATGGTGGGCTTTTGCACAGATGGGGCTCCATCTTGGGAGGGTTGGAGGGCAGGACTCTGCACTCTAGTTAGGAATATGTCTCCATATTCTGACTTGCCTTAGTTAAATAAAGGTAAAATATATAACAAAACTGTTTGACATAGAAACATAGTTTTTATTAATAAAATTATGAATAACATTCCACCAATGAGGGTGTTTTTGCTCATTGACGACAGGAAAGGCTACAACCACATATGGATCCAAGTAGGATGTGACAGCAGATATGAGGTGCGCCCTGTCGACCACGCCCCCTGACTTTGAGAAGCTCCGACACGACATGCATCTCATTAGTGGTAGAGAGATGAGAGACATTGGTTGTGGATAGTCAGGTTAATGTAACAGTTTGTTAAGGACGTTACGTGCTTTTTTGCAAGAAGAAAAATGTCCCGAATAATCCTGTTTATACATCTGAAATCAGGCTACTGATTCTACCACAGTGGCCACGATATTTTTATTTTTTACAAATACTTTTTGATTCTAAGTTTGGACATATAACGTTTGAATGTGAAAAGTGAAAACTATTCTGAAGATGGCACACATTCAGTTTTCCCGAACTCACTTCACTCGCGCATAAGAGGCAGGCTTGAGCATCACGCTGCGGGACACATGAGCAGTTCATATACATGGCTGGAACTCCAATGAAACAGTTTACTCATTAAGCTGTTTCCTTTAGAATTCAACAGATTTCTCAGAAAAAAACAGGTGTTTTAAATGCTTACTTTCGATTATGACCTCACACCGATTTAAGATAAGCAGAGTAAAAGGTGTTTACATGACTAATGCCATACTCGACCATCAGCCATAATCAGTTTAATATCGAATTATTAGTGTGCATGTAAATGTACTCATTATGTCAGACTCATTTTCAATTGGATGCCACAGCCCCACATTACCAGTATGTGATGGTGAGTTGAGAAGACAATCAGAAATACTGTTAATAATTGACTGTCACAGCCCCACATTACCAGTATGTGATGGTGAGTTGAGAAGACAATCAGAAATACTGTTAATAATTGACTGTCACAGCCCCACATTACCAGTATGTGATGGTGAGTTGAGAAGACAATCAGAAATACTGTTAATAATTGACTGTCACAGCCCCACATTACCAGTATGTGATGGTGAGTTGAGAAGACAATCAGAAATACTGTTAGAATGTTTTTTAATTGGCTGTCACAGCCCCACATTACCAGTATGTGATGGTGAGTTGAGAAGACAATCAGAAATACTGTTAATAATGTTAATAATTGACTGTCATAGCCCCACATTACCAGTATATGATGGTGAGTTGAGAAGACAATCAGAAATACTGTTAATAATGCTAATAATTGACTGTCACAGCCCCACATTACCAGTATGTGATGGTGAGTTGAGAAGACAATCAGAAATACTGTTAGAATGTTTTTTAATTGGCTGTCACAGCCCCACATTACCAGTATGTGATGGTGAGTTGAGAAGACAATCAGAAATACTGTTAATACTGTTAATAATTGACTGTCACAGCCCCACATTACCAGTATGTGATGGTGAGTTGAGAAGACAATCAGAAATACTGTTAATAATGTTAATAATTGACTGTCACAGCCCCACATTACCAGTATGTGATGGTGAGTTGAGAAGACAATCAGAAATACTGTTAATAATTGACTGCCACAGCCCCACATTACCAGTATGTGATGGTGAGTTGAGAGGACAATCAGAAATACTGTTAATAATGCTAATAATTGACTGTCACAGACCCACATTACAAGTATGTGATGGTGAGTTGAGAAGACAATCAGAAATACTGTTAATAATGTTAATAATTGACTGTCACAGCCCACATTACCAGTATGTGATGGTGAGTTGAGAAGACAATCAGAAATACTGTTAGAATGTTTTTTAATTGGCTGTCACAGCCCCACATTACCAGTATGTGATGGTGAGTTGAGAATACAATCAGAAATACTGTTAATAATGTTAATAATTGGCTGTCGTAGCCCCACATTACCAGTATGTGATGGTGAGTTGAGAAGACAATCAGAAATAATGTTAATAATTGACTGTCACAGCCCCACATTACCAGTATGTGATGGTGAGTTGAGAAGACAATCAGAAATACTGTTAGAATGTTTTTTAATTGGCTGTCGTAGCCCCACATTACCAGTATGTGATGGTGAGTTGAGAAGACAATCAGAAATACTGTTAGAATGTTTTTTAATTGGCTGTCGTAGCCCCACATTACCAGTATGTGATGGTGAGTTGAGAAGACAATCAGAAATACTGTTAGAATGTTTTTTAATTGGCTGTCGTAGCCCCACATTACCAGTATGTGATGGTGAGTTGAGAAGACAATCAGAAATACTGTTAGAATGTTTTTTAATTGGCTGTCGTAGCCCCACATTACCAGTATGTGATGGTGAGTTGAGAAGACAATCAGAAATAATGTTAATAATTGACTGTCACAGCCCCACATTACCAGTATGTGATGGTGAGTTGAGAAGACAATCAGAAATACTGTTAGAATGTTTTTTAATTGGCTGTCGTAGCCCCACATTACCAGTATGTGATGGTGAGTTGAGAAGACAATCAGAAATACTGTTAGAATGTTTTTTAATTGGCTGTCGTAGCCCCACATTACCAGTATGTGATGGTGAGTTGAGAAGACAATCAGAAATACTGTTAGAATGTTTTTTAATTGGCTGTCGTAGCCCCACATTACCAGTATGTGATGGTGACTTGAGAAGACAATCAGAAATACTGTTAGAATGTTTTTTAATTGGCTGTCACAGCCCCACATTACCAGTATGTGATGGTGAGTTGAGAAGACAATCAGAAATACTGTTAGAATGTTTTTTAATTGGCTGTCGTAGCCCCACATTACCAGTATGTGATGGTGAGTTGGGAAGACAATCAGAAATACTGTTAGAATGTTTTTTAATTGGCTGTCACAGCCCCACATTACCAGTATGTGATGGTGAGTTGAGAAGACAATCAGAAATACTGTTAGAATGTTTTTTAATTGGCTGTCACAGCCCCACATTACCAGTATGTGATGGTGAGTTGAGAAGACAATCAGAAATACTGTTAATACTGTTAATAATTGGCTGTCGTAGCCCCACATTACCAGTATGTGATGGTGAGTTGAGAAGACAATCAGAAATACTGTTAGAATGTTTTTTAATTGGCTGTCACAGCCCCACATTACCAGTATGTGATGGTGAGTTGAGAAGACAATCAGAAATACTGTTAATACTGTTAATAATTGGCTGTCACAGCCCCACATTACCAGTATGTGATGGTGAGTTGAGAAGACAATCAGAAATACTGTTAGAATGTTTTTTAATTGGCTGTCACAGCCCCACATTACCAGTATGTGATGGTGAGTTGAGAAGACAATCAGAAATACTGTTAATACTGTTAATAATTGGCTGTCACAGCCCCACATTACCAGTATGTGATGGTGAGTTGAGAAGACAATCAGAAATACTGTTAGAATGTTTTTTAATTGGCTGTCACAGCCCCACATTACCAGTATGTGATGGTGAGTTGAGAAGACAATCAGAAATACTGTTAGAATGTTTTTTAATTGGCTGTCGTAGCCCCACATTACCAGTATGTGATGGTGAGTTGAGAAGACAATCAGAAATACTGTTAGAATGTTTTTTAATTGGCTGTCACAGCCCCACATTACCAGTATGTGATGGTGAGTTGAGAAGACAATCAGAAATACTGTTAGAATGTTTTTTAATTGGCTGTCGTAGCCCCACATATAAAAGTACACATTGGCTGTTAATTACAACAACAACAACAAATTCACATGTTCGGGGTGGTAAGAATGTTCAGATATCAAAATGGCGGTTTGTGGGCTATGAAGAGTTTGAGAACCCTTGAACTGAACTGCGCCATAGATCACAAGATCTTTCACTGCTGAAAACTAAAAACTGTCGACAAAGGGAGATGCTGTCGACAAAAAGGGAAAAAGTTATGTTCTCAAGAAATACGCAGACCACGCATTGTTGTTGTTGTTGTTGTTGTCCTTCGGAAACCTCAGACAACACCTCGTAATCCGATACTTCCGTTCTTCTGATGTCACTCACGGAGTGTCGTGACAGGCTACTATGTGACAAGTCCCCTCTATGTCTTTTCTTTACTAATCATTCGCTCACTGTGTTGCAGTGACACGTTGTGAATGCAGTGTTTTATCTGCCCCCTACAACGTCTCCGTGACTCAGACAGGCTGGCACACACATCATCAGATCCAGTGTTGTAATGTGTGTAGTAGGAGAGACCGAGGACAACACTCACTTCTTCTGTCGAAACCTCTTTGAAAATGGTAAACAAATTGTCCGTTTTGAAGACCTCTGTAGGGAATAGGGTGTAACTTCTGATGAAGGCAGAGGAAGAGTATGGTTTGAGACTCAGCCAGAGGAAGAGTATGGTTTGAGACTCAGCCAGAGGAAGAGTATGGTTTGAGACTCAGCCAGAGGAAGAGTATGGTTTGAGACTCAGCCAGAGGAAGAGTATGGTTTGAGACTCAGCCAGAGGAAGAGTATGGTTTGAGACTCAGTCAGAGGAAGAGTATGGTTTGAGACTCAGCCAGAGGAAGAGTATGGTTTGAGATTCAGCCAGAGGAAGAGTATGGTTTGAGACTCAGTCAGAGGAAGAGTATGGTTTGAGACTCAGCCAGAGGAAGAGTATGGTTTGAGATTCAGCCAGCGGAAGAGTATGGTTTGAGACTCAGTCAGAGGAAGAGTATGGTTTGAGACTCAGCCAGAGGAAGAGTATGGTTTGAGACTCAGTCAGAGGAAGAGTATGGTTTGAGACTCAGCCAGAGGAAGAGTATGGTTTGAGATTCAGCCAGAGGAAGAGTATGGTTTGAGACTCAGTCAGAGGAAGAGTATGGTTTGAGACTCAGCCAGAGGAAGAGTATGGTTTGAGATTCAGCCAGAGGAAGAGTATGGTTTGAGACTCAGCCAGAGGAAGAGTATGGTTTGAGATTCAGCCAGAGGAAGAGTATGGTTTGAGACTCAGTCAGAGGAAGAGTATGGTTTGAGACTCAGCCAGAGGAAGAGTATGGTTTGAGACTCAGCCAGAGGAAGAGTATGGTTTGAGATTCAGCCAGAGGAAGAGTATGGTTTGAGACTCAGCCAGAGGAAGAGTATGGTTTGAGACTCAGCCAGAGGAAGAGTATGGTTTGAGACTCAGCCAGAGGAAGAGTATGGTTTGAGACTCAGCCAGAGGAAGAGTATGGTTTGAGACTCAGTCAGAGGAAGAGTATGGTTTGAGACTCAGTCAGAGGAAGAGTATGGTTTGAGACTCAGTCAGAGGAAGAGTATGGTTTGAGACTCAGCCAGAGGAAGAGTATGGTTTGAGACTCAGTCAGAGGAAGAGTATGGTTTGAGACTCAGTCAGAGGAAGAGTATGGTTTGAGATTCAGCCAGAGGAAGAGTATGGTTTGAGATTCAGCCAGAGGAAGAGTATGGTTTGAGATTCAGTCAGAGGAAGAGTATGGTTTGAGACTCAGCCAGAGGAAGAGTATGGTTTGAGATTCAGTCAGAGGAAGAGTATGGTTTGAGACTCAGTCAGAGGAAGAGTATGGTTTGAGACTCAGCCAGAGGAAGAGTATGGTTTGAGATTCAGCCAGAGGAAGAGTATGGTTTGAGACTCAGCCAGAGGAAGAGTATGGTTTGAGACTCAGCCAGAGGAAGAGTATGGTTTGAGACTCAGTCACAGGAAGAGTATGGTTTGAGACTCAGTCAGAGGAAGAGTATGGTTTGAGACTCAGTCAGAGGAAGAGTATGGTTTGAGACTCAGCCAGAGGAAGAGTATGGTTTGAGACTCAGTCAGAGGAAGAGTATGGTTTGAGACTCAGCCAGAGGAAGAGTATGGTTTGAGACTCAGCCAGAGGAAGAGTATGGTTTGAGACTCAGTCAGAGGAAGAGTATGGTTTGAGACTCAGTCAGAGGAAGAGTATGGTTTGAGACTCAGCCAGAGGAAGAGTATGGTTTGAGACTCAGCCAGAGGAAGAGTATGGTTTGAGACTCAGCCAGAGGAAGAGTATGGTTTGAGATTCAGCCAGAGGAAGAGTATGGTTTGAGACTCAGTCAGAGGAAGAGTATGGTTTGAGACTCAGCCAGAGGAAGAGTATGGTTTGAGACTCAGCCAGAGGAAGAGTATGGTTTGAGACTCAGCCAGAGGAAGAGTATGGTTTGAGATTCAGCCAGAGGAAGAGTATGGTTTGAGACTCAGTCAGAGGAAGAGTATGGTTTGAGACTCAGCCAGAGGAAGAGTATGGTTTGAGATTCAGCCAGAGGAAGAGTATGGTTTGAGACTCAGCCAGAGGAAGAGTATGGTTTGAGATTCAGCCAGAGGAAGAGTATGGTTTGAGACTCAGCCAGAGGAAGAGTATGGTTTGAGACTCAGCCAGAGGAAGAGTATGGTTTGAGACTCAGCCAGAGGAAGAGTATGGTTTGAGATTCAGCCAGAGGAAGAGTATGGTTTGAGACTCAGCCAGAGGAAGAGTATGGTTTGAGACTCAGCCAGAGGAAGAGTATGGTTTGAGACTCAGCCAGAGGAAGAGTATGGTTTGAGACTCAGCCAGAGGAAGAGTATGGTTTGAGACTCAGTCAGAGGAAGAGTATGGTTTGAGACTCAGTCAGAGGAAGAGTATGGTTTGAGACTCAGTCAGAGGAAGAGTATGGTTTGAGACTCAGTCAGAGGAAGAGTATGGTTTGAGACTCAGTCAGAGGAAGAGTATGGTTTGAGACTCAGCCAGAGGAAGAGTATGGTTTGAGACTCAGTCAGAGGAAGAGTATGGTTTGAGACTCAGTCAGAGGAAGAGTATGGTTTGAGATTCAGCCAGAGGAAGAGTATGGTTTGAGATTCAGCCAGAGGAAGAGTATGGTTTGAGATTCAGTCAGAGGAAGAGTATGGTTTGAGACTCAGCCAGAGGAAGAGTATGGTTTGAGATTCAGTCAGAGGAAGAGTATGGTTTGAGACTCAGTCAGAGGAAGAGTATGGTTTGAGACTCAGCCAGAGGAAGAGTATGGTTTGAGATTCAGCCAGAGGAAGAGTATGGTTTGAGACTCAGCCAGAGGAAGAGTATGGTTTGAGACTCAGCCAGAGGAAGAGTATGGTTTGAGACTCAGTCACAGGAAGAGTATGGTTTGAGACTCAGTCAGAGGAAGAGTATGGTTTGAGACTCAGTCAGAGGAAGAGTATGGTTTGAGACTCAGCCAGAGGAAGAGTATGGTTTGAGACTCAGTCAGAGGAAGAGTATGGTTTGAGACTCAGCCAGAGGAAGAGTATGGTTTGAGACTCAGCCAGAGGAAGAGTATGGTTTGAGACTCAGTCAGAGGAAGAGTATGGTTTGAGACTCAGTCAGAGGAAGAGTATGGTTTGAGACTCAGCCAGAGGAAGAGTATGGTTTGAGACTCAGTCAGAGGAAGAGTATGGTTTGAGACTCAGCCAGAGGAAGAGTATGGTTTGAGACTCAGTCAGAGGAAGAGTATGGTTTGAGACTCAGCCATGGAGTACAGTACCTTGGACCATAGGTGTCCAGTATAGTTTGAAGCGTTAGTGTGTAGAAGACTACTGTACCTTGGACCATAGGGGTCCAGTATAGTATGAAGGGTTAGTGTGTAGAAGACTACTACTGTACCTTAGACCATAGGGGTCCAGTATAGTATTAAGGGTTAGTGTGTAGAAGACTACTGTACCTTGGCCCTAAGGGGTCCAGTATAGTATTAAGGGTTAGTGTGTAGAAGACTACTGTACCTTGGACCGCAGGGGTCCAGTATAGTATTAAGGGTTCGTGTGTAGAAGACTACTGTACCTTGGACCATAGGGGTCCAGTATAGTATTAAGGGTTAGTGTGTAGAAGACTACTGTACCTTGGACCGCAGGGGTCCAGTATAGTATTAAGGGTTAGTGTGTAGAAGACTACTGTACCTTGGACCATAGGGGTCCAGTATAGTATTAAGGGTTCATGTGTAGAAGACTACTGTACCTTGGACCATATGGGACCAGTATAGTATTAAGGGTTAGTGTGTAGAAGACTACTGTACCTTGGACCATATGGGACCAGTATAGTATTAAGGGTTAGTGTGTAGAAGACTACTGTACCTTGGACCATAGGGGTCCAGTATAGTATTAAGGGTTAGTGTGTAGAAGACTACTGTACCTTGGACCATAGGGGTCCAGTATAGTATTAAGGGTTCATGTGTAGAAGACTACTGTACCTTGGACCATAGGGGACCAGTATAGTATTAAGGGTTCATGTGTAGAAGACTACTGTACCTTGGGCCATAGGGGTCCAGTATAGTATTAAGGGTTAGTGTGTAGAAGACTACTGTACCTTGGACTCCTTGATCTTGACAGCGATGATCTGTTTCCTCTGGCGTATAATCTCTACAAGCTCATCACACTCTTCCACTAGCTTGGCCTCATGCATCGCTGTGTTCACCTGGGGACAGAAGCATAGCACACTTTAACACGGTGTCCAAACAATCACTTACACAGGGTTCAAACAACAACAACAACACTGTAGCTGAGATCCTCGTCAACGGCTGTGTTCGCCTGAGGTAGACTTTAATATGCAGGCCAAACAAACACTTACACAGAGTTCAGATCCACAACACTTTCATGTCAGGTACCGTATCTAGTTCATTTGTCATCTGTGGTTCGGGTAACACATGTTCAGATCTGAGCATGATTTATTTTTGATAGAATCATTGCACATTCAAAATAAATATTAGAATATATTATAATGTATTATGAGAATGTGATATTCTGTGAAGTGTTTTGACTCTGTATCAAACTGGTCACCCGCTAACTCCCCAGAACACTGATCATCACTCCACAAAGGTCATTACAGCAGTTAGATCCACTTAAAAGTTGATAATCACACATACATACACACACACACGCACGCGCACACACACACACACGCAAACACACACGAGAGTACACACACACACCCAAGCGCGCACACACACACGAGCCTACACACACACAAACTCTATTAAGTCCATAAGAGCCATCTTATTAACGGTTGGTAATTAACAAGGATAAATGAAATGCTCTAACATCACTGTGGATTACTGCTCAGCAACATAACATTGGCAGATTCACGAGGCAGAGGAATCTTCTTATCCTCCCTGAATCACCAAATCTCATCCCACTGAAACACTGAACCAGGAGTATATATATATCATCCCATTGAAACACTGAACCAGGTATATATCATCCCACTGAAACACTGAACCAGGAGTATATATATCATCCCACTGAAACACTGAACCAGGAGTATATATAGTCCCACTGAAACACTGAACCAGGAGTATATATATCATCCCACTGAAACACTGAACCAGGTATATATATCATCCCACTGAAACACAGAACCAGGTATATATATCATCCCACTGAAACACTGAACCAGGTATATATATCATCCCACTGAAACACTGAACCATGTATATATATCATCCCACTGAAACACTGAACCAGGTATATATATCATCCCACTGAAACACAGAACCAGGTATATATATCATCCCACTGAACCACTGAACCATGTATATATATCATCCCACTGAAACACTGAACCAGGAGTATATATATCATCCCACTGAAACACTGAACCAGGAGTATATATATCATCCCACTGAAACACTGAACCAGGAGTATATATATCATCCCACTGAAACACAGAACCAGGTATATATATCATCCCACTGAACCACTGAACCAGGAGTATATATATCATCCCACTGAAACACAGAACCAGGTATATATATCATCCCACTGAAACACAGAACCAGGTATATATATCATCCCACTGAACCACTGAACCATGTATATATATCATCCCACTGAAACACTGAACCAGGAGTATATATATCATCCCACTGAAACACTGAACCAGGAGTATATATATCATCCCACTGAAACACTGAACCAGGAGTATATATATCATCCCACTGAAACACTGAACCAGGTATATATATCATCCCACTGAAACACAGAACCATGTATATATATCATCCCACTGAAACACAGAACCAGGTATATATATCATCCCACTGAACCACTGAACCATGTATATATATCATCTCACTGAAACACTGAACCAGGAGTATATATATCATCCCACTGAAACACTGAACCAGGATTATATATATCATCCCACTGAAACACTGAACCAGGAGTATATATATCATCCCACTGAAACACTGAACCAGGTATATATATCATCCCACTGAAACACAGAACCATGTATATATATCATCCCACTGAAACACTGAACCAGGTATATATATCATCCCACTGAAACACTGAACCAAGTATCCTCACTAATATTGTCTCGAATGCTCAGGGATCATTTCCCTTCTGAAATCTTCCCTGTCTGTCTGATCTCCAGATCTCCACTCTGACCTCTCGGTGAGGACTTTCCCTAACCCTAACCCCGACACGATTCCCTCTGACCTCTACTGGAGGACTTTCCCTAACCCCGACATGATTCCCTCTGACCTCTCGGTGAGGACTTTCCCTAACCCCGACATGATTCACTCTGACCTCTAGCTGAGGACTTTCCCTAACCCCGACATGATTCCCTCTGACCTCTAGGTGAGGACTTTCCCTAACCCCGACATGATTCCCTCTGACCTCTAGGTGAGGACTTTCCCTAACCCCGACATGATTCCCTCTGACCTCCAGGTGAGGACTTTCCCTAACCCCAACATGATTCACTCTGACCTCTAGGTGAGGACTTTCCCTAACCCCGACATGATTCCCTCTGACCTCTAGGTGAGGACTTTCCCTAACCCCGACATGATTCACTCTGACCTCTAGGTGAGGACTTTCTCTAACCCCGACATGATTCACTCTGACCTCTAGGTGAGGACTTTCCCTAACCCCGACATGATTCCCTCTGACCTCTCGGTGAGGACTTTCCCTAACCCCGACATGATTCCCTCTGACCTCTAGGTGAGGACTTTCCCTAACCCCGACATGATTCTCTCTGACCTCTACTGGAGGACTTTCCCTAACCCCAACATGATTCACTCTGACCTCTAGGTGAGGACTTTCTCTAACCCCGACATGATTCCCTCTGACCTCTAGGTGAGGACTTTCTCTAACCCCAACATGATTCCCTCTGACCTCTACTGGAGGACTTTCTCTAACCCCGACATGATTCCCTCTGACCTCTAGGTGAGGACTTTCTCTAACCCCGACATGATTCCCTCTGACCTCTAGGTGAGGACTTTCCCTAACCCCGACATGATTCACTCTGACCTCTCGGTGAGGACTTTCCCTAACCCCGACATGATTCACTCTGAACTCTAGCTGAGGACTTTCCCTAACCCCGACATGATTCACTCTGACCTCTAGGTGAGGACTTTCTCTAACCCCGTCATGATTCACTCTGACCTCTAGGTGAGGACTTTCCCTAACCCCGACATGATTCCCTCTGACCTCTCGGTGAGGACTTTCCCTAACCCCGACATGATTCCCTCTGACCTCTAGGTGAGGACTTTCCCTAACCCCGACATGATTCTCTCTGACCTCTACTGGAGGACTTTCCCTAACCCCAACATGATTCCCTCTGACCTCTAGGTGAGGACTTTCTCTAACCCCGACATGATTCCCTCTGACCTCTAGGTGAGGACTTTCCCTAACCCCGACATGATTCACTCTGACCTCTAGGTGAGGACTTTCTCTAACCCCGACATGATTCCCTCTGACCTCTAGGTGAGGACTTTCTCTAACCCCGACATGATTCCCTCCTGACCTCTAGGTGAGGACTTTCCCTAACCCCGACATGATTCACTCTGACCTCTCGGTGAGGACTTTCTCTAACCCCGACATGATTCACTCTGAACTCTAGCTGAGGACTTTCCCTAACCCCGACATGATTCCCTCTGACCTCTAGGTGAGGACTTTCCCTAACCCCGACATGATTCACTCTGACCTCTCGGTGAGGACTTTCCCTAACCCCGACATGATTCACTCTGAACTCTAGCTGAGGACTTTCCCTAACCCCGACATGATTCCCTCTGACCTCTACTGGAGGACTTTCCCTAACCCCGACATGATTCTCTCTGACCTCTCGGGGAGGACTTTCCCTAACCCTAACCCCAACATGATTCACTCTGACCTCTAGGGGAGGACTTTCCCTAACCCCGACATGATTCACTCTGACCTCTCGGTAAGGACTTTCCCTAACCCTGACATGATTCACTCTGACCTCTAGGTGAGGACTTTCCCTAACCCCGACATGATTCTCTCTGACCTCTAGGTGAGGACTTTCTCTAACCCCAACATGATTCCCTCTGACCTCTAGGTGAGGACTTTCTCTAACCCCAACATGATTCCTTCTGACCTCTAGGTGAGGACTTTCTCTAACCCCAACATGATTCCCTCTGACCTCTAGGTGAGGACTTTCCCTAACCCCGACATGATTCACTCTGACCTCTAGGTGAGGACTTTCCCTAACCCCGACATGATTCCCTCTGACCTCTAGGTGAGGACTTTCCCTAACCCCGACATGATTCCCTCTGACCTCTAGGTGAGGACTTTCCCTAACCCCGACATGATTCACTCTGACCTCTAGGTGAGGACTTTCCCTAACCCCGACATGATTCTCTCTGACCTCTAGGTGAGGACTTTCCCTAACCCCGACATGATTCTCTCTGACCTCTACTGGAGGACTTTCCCTAATCCCAACATGATTCCCTCTGACCTCTAGGTGAGGACTTTCTCTAACCCCGACATGATTCCCTCTGACCTCTAGGTGAGGACTTTCCCTAACCCCGACATGATTCACTCTGACCTCTAGGTGAGGACTTTCTCTAACCCCGACATGATTCCCTCTGACCTCTAGGTGAGGACTTTCTCTAACCCCGACATGATTCCCTCCTGACCTCTAGGTGAGGACTTTCCCTAACCCCGACATGATTCACTCTGACCTCTCGGTGAGGACTTTCTCTAACCCCGACATGATTCACTCTGAACTCTAGCTGAGGACTTTCCCTAACCCCGACATGATTCCCTCTGACCTCTAGGTGAGGACTTTCCCTAACCCCGACATGATTCACTCTGACCTCTCGGTGAGGACTTTCCCTAACCCCGACATGATTCACTCTGAACTCTAGCTGAGGACTTTCCCTAACCCCGACATGATTCCCTCTGACCTCTACTGGAGGACTTTCCCTAACCCCGACATGATTCTCTCTGACCTCTCGGGGAGGACTTTCCCTAACCCTAACCCCAACATGATTCACTCTGACCTCTCGGTGAGGACTTTCCCTAACCCTGACATGATTCACTCTGACCTCTAGGTGAGGACTTTCCCTAACCCCGACATGATTCTCTCTGACCTCTAGGTGAGGACTTTCTCTAACCCCAACATGATTCCCTCTGACCTCTAGGTGAGGACTTTCTCTAACCCCAACATGATTCCCTCTGACCTCTAGGTGAGGACTTTCCCTAACCCCGACATGATTCACTCTGACCTCTAGGTGAGGACTTTCCCTAACCCCGACATGATTCCCTCTGACCTCTAGGTGAGGACTTTCCCTAACCCCGACATGATTCCCTCTGACCTCTAGGTGAGGACTTTCCCTAACCCCGACATGATTCACTCTGACCTCTAGGTGAGGACTTTCCCTAACCCCGACATGATTCTCTCTGACCTCTAGGTGAGGACTTTCTCTAACCCCAACATGATTCACTCTGACCTCTAGGTGAGGACTTTCCCTAACCCCGACATGATTCCCTCTGACCCCTAGGTGAGGACTTTCCCTAACCCCAACATGATTAACTTCTTGACGCACCCTATCCCGTTAGCGGGATCATTTTCATCAACACCCGCTGAATTGCAGCGCCAAATTCAAATAAAATTACGAAACATATTTAAGTTTCATTAAATCACAAGTGCAATATAGCAAAACACAGTTTAGCTTGTTGTTAATCCACATGTGGTGTCAGATTTCAAAAATATGCTTTACAGGGAAAGCAATCCAAGCTTTTGTGTGAGTTTATCGATCACTAGACAAAACATTATGAACATCTAGCATCAAAGTAGCTTGGTCACGGAAATCAGAAATGCAATAAAATTAATCGCTTACCTTTGATGATCTTCATTCACAAGACTCCCAGTTACACAATAAATGTTCCTTTTGTTCCATAAAGATTATTTTTATATCCAAAATATCTCCATTTGTTTGGCGCGTTATGTTCAGAAATCCACAGGCTCGAGCGGTCACGAGATTGCAGATGAAAAATCCAAATAGTATCCGTAATGTCCACAGAAAAATGTCAAACGTTTTTTATAATCAAGCCTCAGGTTGTTTTTAAAATATATAATCGATAATATACATTTAACATTTACATTTAAGTCATTTAGCAGACGCTCTTATCCAGAGCGACTTACAAATTGGTGCATACACCTTATGACAACCAGTGGAACAGCCACTTGCATCTAAATCTTGTTGGGGGAGAAGGGGGGTGAGAAGGATTACTTACCCTTACTTACCCTATCCTAGGTATTCCTTGAAGAGGTGGGGTTTCAGGTGTCTCCGGAAGGTGGTGATTGACTCCGCTGTCCTGGCGTCGTGAGGGAGTTTGTTCCACCATTGGGGGCCAGAGCAGCGAACAGTTTTGACTGGGCTGAGCGGGAACTGTACTTCCTCAGTGGTAGGGAGGCGAGCAGGCCAGAGGTGGATGAACGCAGTGCCCTTGTTTGGGTGTAGGGCCTGATCAGAGCCTGGAGGTACTGAGGTGCCGTTCCCCTCACAGCTCCGTAGGCGAGCACCATGGTCTTGTAGCGGATGCGAGCTTCAACTGGAAGCCAGTGGAGAGAGCGGAGGAGGGGGGTGACGTGAGAGAACTTGGGAAGGTTGAACACCAGACGGGCTGCGGCGTTCTGGATGAGTTGTAGGGGTTTAATGGCACAGGCAGGGAGCCCAGCCAACAGCGAGTTGCAGTAATCAAGACGGGAGATGACAAGTGCCTGGATTAGGACCTGCGCCGCTTCCTGTGTGAGGCAGGGTCGTACTCTGCGGATGTTGTAGAGCATGAACCTACAGGAACGGGACACCGCCTTGATGTTAGTTGAGAACGTCAGGGTGTTGTCCAGGATCACGCCAAGGTTCTTAGCGCTCTGGGAGGAGGACACAATGGAGTTGTCAACCGTGATGGCGAGATCATGGAACGGGCAGTCCTTCCCCGGGAGGAAGAGGAGCTCCGTCTTGCTGAGGTTCAGCTTGAGGTGGTGATCCGTCATCCACACTGATATGTCTGCCAGACATGCAGAGATGCGATTCGCCACCTGGTCATCAGAAGGGGGAAAGGAGAAGATTAATTGTGTGTCGTCTGCATAGCAATGATAGGAGAGACCATGTGAGGTTATGACAGAGCCAAGTGACTTGGTGTATAGCGAGAATAAGAGAGGGCCTAGAACAGAGCCCTGGGGGACACCAGTGGTGAGAGCGCGTGGTGAGGAGACAGATTCTCGCCACGCCACCTGGTAGGAGCGACCTGTCAGGTAGGACGCAATCCAAGCGTGGGCCGCGCCGGAGATGCCCAACTCGGAGAGGGTGGAGAGGAGGATCTGATGGTTCACAGTATCGAAGGCAGCCGATAGGTCTAGAAGGATGAGAGCAGAGGAGAGAGAGTTAGCTTTAGCAGTGCGGAGCGCCTCCGTGATACAGAGAAGAGCAGTCTCAGTTGAATGACTAGTCTTGAAACCTGACTGATTTGGATCAAGAAGGTCATTCTGAGAGAGATAGCGGTAGAGCTGGCCAAGGACGGCACGCTCAAGAGTTTTGGAGAGAAAAGAGAGAAGGGATACTGGTCTGTAGTTGTTGACATCGGAGGGATCGAGTGTAGGTTTTTTCAGAAGGGGTGCAACTCTCGCTCTCTTGAAGACGGGAGGGACGTAGCCAGCGGTCAGGGATGAGTTGATGAGCGAGGTGAGGTAAGGGAGAAGGTCTCCGGAAATGGTCTGGAGAAGAGAGGAGGGGATAGGGTCAAGCGGGCAGGTTGTTGGGCGGCCGGCCGTCACAAGACGCGAGATTTCATCTGGAGAGAGAGGGGAGAAAGAGGTCAGAGCATAGGGTAGGGGAGTGTGAGCAGAACCAGCGGTGTCGTTTGACTTAGCAAACGAGGATCGGATGTCATCGACCTTCTTTTCAAAATGGTTGACGAAGTCATCTGCAGAGAGGGAGGAGGGAGGGGGGAGGATTCAGGAGGGAGGAGAAGGTGGCAAAGAGCTTCCTAGGGTTAGAGGCGGATGCTTGGAATTTAGAATGGTAGAAAGTGGCTTTAGCAGCAGAGACAGAGGAGGAAAATGTAGAGAGGAGGGAGTGAAAGGATGCCAGGTCCGCAGGGAGGCGAGTTTTCCTCCATTTCCGCTCGGCTGCCCGGAGCCCTGTTCTGTGAGCTCGCAGTGAGTCGTCGAGCCACGGAGCGGGAGGGGAGGACCGAGCCGGCCTGGAGGATAGGGGACATAGGGAGTCAAAGGATGCAGTAAGGGAGGAGAGGAGGGTTGAGGAGGCAGAATCAGGAGATAGGTTGGAGAAAGTTTGAGCAGAGGGAAGAGAAGATAGGATGGAAGAGGAGAGAGTAGCGGGGGAGAGAGAGCGAAGGTTGGGACGGCGCGATACCATCCGAGTAGGGGCAGTGTGGGAAGTGTTGGATGAGAGCGAGAGGGAAAAGGATACAAGGTAGTGGTCGGAGACTTGGAGGGGAGTTGCAATGAGGTTAGTGGAAGAACAGCATCTAGTAAAGATGAGGTCAAGCGTATTGCCTGCCTTGTGAGTAGGGGGAAGGTGAGAGGGTGAGGTCAAAAGAGGAGAGGAGTGGAAAGAAGGAGGCAGAGAGGAATGAGTCAAAGGTAGACGTGGGGAGGTTAAAGTCGCCCAGAACTGTGAGAGGTGAGCCGTCCTCAGGAAAGGAGCTTATCAAGGCATCAAGCTCATTGATGAACTCTCCGAGGGAACCTGGAGGGCGATAAATGATAAGGATGTTAAGCTTGAAAGGGCTGGTAACTGTGACAGCATGGAATTCAAAGGAGGCAATAGACAGATGGGTAAGGGGAGAAAGAGAGAAAGACCACTTGGGAGAGATGAGGATCCCGGTGCCACCACCCCGCTGACCAGAAGCTCTCGGGGTGTGCGAGAACACGTGGGCGGACGAGGAGAGAGCAGTAGGAGTAGCAGTGTTATCTGTGGTGATCCATGTTTCCGTCAGTGCCAAGAAGTCAAGGGACTGGAGGGAGGCATAGGCTGAGATGAACTCTGCCTTGTTGGCCGCAGATTGGCAGTTCCAGAGGCTACCAGAGACCTGGAACTCCACGTGGGTCGTACGCGCTGGGACCACCAGGTTAGGGTGGTCGCGGCCACGCGGTGTGGAGCGTTTGTATGATCTGTGCAGAGAGGAGAGAACAGGGATAGACAGACACATAGTTGACAGGCTACAGAAAAGGCTACGCTAATGCAAGGAAATTGGAATGACAAGCGGACTACACGTCTCGAATGTTCAGAAAGTTAAGCTTACGTAGCAAGAATCTTATTGACTAAAATGATTAAAATGATACAGTACTGCTAAAGTAGGCTAGCTGGCAGTAGCTGCGTTGTTGACACTACACTAATCAAGTCGTTCCGTTGAGTGTAATAATTCTACAGTGCTGCTATTCGGGGGCTAGCTGGCTAGCTAGCAGTGTTGTTTACGTTACGTTGAGTTAAAAGAACGACAATAGCTGGCTAGCTAACCTAGGAAATCGGTCTAGACTACACAATTATCTTTGAAACAAAGACGGCTATGTAGCTAGCTACGATCAAACAAATCAAACCGTTGTACTGTAATGAAATGAAAATGTGATACTACCTGACCGGTGATTGAATTCGAAACAGTAGACGTTGGCTAGCTGTTAGCTGTTGGCTAGCTAGCAGAGTCTCCTACGTTAAGGACGACAAATAGCTGGCTAGCGAACCTCAGTGAATTAACATAATCACTCCAAGGCTACACACACTAAACTACACAATTATCTTGGAAACAAAGACAGCTATGTAGCTAGCTAACACTGAACTAATCAAGTCGTACAGTTGAGTGAATAGCACTACAGTGATGCTAATCTGTGTGCGTTAGCTAGCGTTGCTAGCTCCTGGGCGAATAGCAGTGAAGGCTACGTTAGGGCGACGAAATACGAAATACGATAATTATGCAATTATCTCTCTATATAAACCGGGACAATCGCTTTTTCAATGGGAGAGGGAGAGACAATGGCTGCCCCACTCTGTTACGCAAGCAAAACTCATGCGAGCACCCAGCTATCCACTGACGCAATGTTATCTTTCTCGCTCATTTTTTCAAAATAAAAGCCTGAAATTATGTCTAAAGACTGTTGACACCTTGAGGAAGCAATAGGAAAAGGAATCTGGTTGATATGCCTTTAAATGGAGCAAAGGCAGACTATGGAACATGGAGCTTTCAAAATAGAAGCCACTTCCTGGTTTGATTTTCCTAAGGTTTTTGCCTGCAATATCAGTTCTGTTATATTCACAGACAATATTTTGACAGTTTTGGAAACGTTAGAGTGTGTTCTGTCCTAATATGACAAGTATATGCGTATTCTAGTTTCTGGGCCTGAGAAATAGGCAGTTTCAAATGAGTATGTTTTTCATCCCAAAAAAAATCTAAATACTGCCCCCAACACTCAACAAGTTAACTCTGACCTCGAGGTGAGGAATTTTCCTAACCCTAACCCTGACATGATTCACTCTGACCTCGAGGTGAGGAATTTTCCTAACCCTAACCCTGACATGATTCACTCTGACCTCGAGGTGAGGAATTTTCCTAACCCTAACCCTGACATGATTCACTCTGACCTCGAGGTGAGGAACTTTCCTAACCCTAACCCTAACCCTGACATGATTCACTCTGACCTCTAGTGGAGGACATTCCCCTCCCAGACATGATTCACTCTGACACCTGAAACACACGCTCCTTGAGCCACCTGCCCGGCCACTTGGTCTCTACCACTAAATCCTAGGCTGGATTAATGTTTTATCGTTCACTGGAAAGATGTATTACTCTGTTCTGACACATAATGGCGACCAAGGGGAGCCCCCTTGGCTAAAATGCACCAGCAATTTTCTGAAATCCACTGGGCAGGGGTTCTTATAAGGAAGAGATGGAGAGAGATGGCGTGGACATTAAAAATACAATTCTAGCGTTATTGTACAGTAATGAGGTGGACCGATTCTGGTAATGAATGAAAGATACTCATATATCTCATATAGTTACTAGCTGGGTCTGATCTCATATAGTTAATAGCTGGGTCTGATCTCATATAGTTAATAGCTGGGTCTGATATCATATACTTAATAGCTGGGTCTGATCTCATATAGTTAATAGCTGGGTCTGATCTTATATAGTTATTACCTGGGTCTGATCTCATATAGTTATTACCTGGGTCTGATCTCACATAGCTACTAGCTGGGGAGTATCATGTTTTATTAATGATCTCAATTCCCTCATTAAACCACAACAGCAGTGGCACCACGTCTCACTGAAAACACTGATATCTACTCACACACAGGGAGACATAGTTTTGGCAAGTTAGTACATCTACTGTGTGCATGACACAAGTAATTTCTTCAAAAAATTGATTACAGACAGATTATTTCACTTATAATTCACTGTATTACAATTCCAGTGGGTCAGAAGCTTACATACACTAAGTTGACTGTGCCTTTAAACAGCTTGGAAAATGGCTTTAGAAGTTTCAGATAGGCTAATTGACATCATTTGAGTCAATTGGAGGTGTACCTGTGGATGTATTTCAAGGCCTACCTTCAAACTCAGTGCCACTTTGCTTGACATCATGGGAAAAGCTAAATAAATCAGCCAAGACCTCAGAAAAAAATTGCAGACCTCCAAAAGTCTGGCTCATCCTTGGGAGCAACTTCCAAATGCCTGAAGGTACCACGTTCATCTGTACAAACAATAGTATACAAGTATAAACACCATTGGACCATGCAGCCGCCATACCGCTCAGGAAGGAGACGCGTTCTGTCTCCTAGAGATGAACGTACTTTGGTGCGAAAAGTGCAAATCAATCCCAGAACAACAGCAAAGGACCTTGTGAAGATGCTGGAGGAAACAGGTACAAAATGATATATATTCAAAGAAAAATGAGTCCTGCATAGACATAACCTGAAAGGCCTCTCAGCAAGGAAGAAGCCATTGCTCCAAAACCGCCATTAAAAAAGCCAGACTATGGTTTGCAACTGCACATGGGGACAAAGATCGTACTTTTTGGAGAAATGTCCTCTGGTCTGATGAAACAAAAATAGAACTGTTTGGCTATAATGACCATCGTTATGTTTGGAGGATAGAGGGGAGGCTTGAAAGCCAAAGAGCACCATCCCAACCGTGAAGCACGGGGGTGGCAGCATCACATTGTGGGGGTGCTTTGCTGCAGGAGGGACTGGTGCACTTCACAAAATAGATGGCATCCTGAGGATGGAAAATTCTGTGGATATATTGAAGCAACATCTCAAGACATCAGTCAGGAAGTTAAAGCTTGGTCGCAAATGGGTCTTCCAAATGGACAATGGCCCCAAGCAAAATGGCTTAAGGACAACAAAGTCAAGGTATTGGAGTGGCCATCACAAAGCCCTGAACTAAATCCCATAGAAAATGTGTGGGCAGAAATGATAAAGTGTGTGCAAGCAAGGAGGCCTACAAACCTGATTCAGAAACACCAGCTCTGTCAGGAAATTCACCCAACTTATTGTGGGAAGTTTGTGGAAGGCTACCTGAAAATGTTTGACACAAGTTAATCAATTTGAAGGCAATGCTACCAAATACTAATTGAGTGTATGTAAACTTCTGACCCACTGGGAATGTGATGAAAGAAATAAAAGCTGAAATAAATCCTTCTCTCAACTATTATTCTGACATTTCAAATTCTTAAAATAAAGTGGTGATCCTAACTGACCTAAGGACAGAGAATTGTTACTAGGATTAAATGTCAGGAATTGTGAAAAACTGAGTTTAAATGTATTTGGCTAAAGTGTATGTAAACTACCGACTTCACCTGTGTAAAAGGTGAAAGAGAGCAGAAAACAGCAAGGAGCCCCAGATAACAGTGAGGGCCATTCTGTGATATTTAAACCGTTCTTGATCATTTAAATGAATGATGACCCATTGATTTATCGCAGGAAAATAAATTTCCGTTTTGTTTAGTTGGGCCTTTAAAGTGAACAGAACGGTGCAGAGAGGAGCGAAGAACTAACTGGCTGTTGTTTGTCACAGCAGTGATTAGTGCTGGTCTCTCCTCCAGCCTGACAGATTAAACAGGATTCATGGTGAGAGGCTGTTGTTTGTCACAGCAGTGATTAGTGCTGGTCTCTCCTCCAGCCTGACAGATTAAACAGGATTCATGGTGAGAGGCTGTTGTTTGTCACAGCAGTGATTAGTGCTGGTCTCTCCTCCAGCCTGACAGATTAAACAGGATTCATGGTGAGAGGCTGTTGTTTGTCACAGCAGTGATTAGTGCTGGTCTCTCCTCCAGCCTGACAGATTAAACAGGATTCATGGTGAGAGGCTGTTGTTTGTCACAGCAGTGATTAGTGCTGGTCTCTCCTCCAGCCTGACAGATTAAACAGGATTCATGGTGAGAGGCTGTTGTTTGTCACAGCAGTGATTAGTGCTGGTCTCTCCTCCAGCCTGACAGATTAAACAGGATTCATGGTGAGAAGCTGTTGTTTGTCACAGCAGTGATTAGTGCTGGTCTCTCCTCCAGCCTGACAGATTAAACAGGATTCATGGTGAGAGGCTGTTGTTTGTCACAGCAGTGATTAGTGCTGGTCTCTCCTCCAGCCTGACAGATTAAACAGGATTCATGGTGAGAGGCTGTTGTTTGTCACAGCAGTGATTAGTGCTGGTCTCTCCTCCAGCCTGACAGATTAAACAGGATTCATGGTGAGAGGCTGTTGTTTGTCACAGCAGTGATTAGTGCTGGTCTCTCCTCCAGCCTGACAGATTAAACAGGATTCATGGTGAGAGGCTGTTGTTTGTCACAGCAGTGATTAGTGCTGGTCTCTCCTCCAGCCTGACAGATTAAACAGGATTCATGGTGAGAGGCTGTTGTTTGTCACAGCAGTGATTAGTGCTGGTCTCTCCTCCAGCCTGACAGATTAAACAGGATTCATGGTGAGAGGCTGTTGTTTGTCACAGCAGTGATTAGTGCTGGTCTCTCCTCCAGCCTGACAGATTAAACAGGATTCATGGTGAGAGGCTGTTGTTTGTCACAGCAGTGATTAGTGCTGGTCTCTCCTCCAGCCTGACAGATTAAACAGGATTCATGGTGAGAGGCTGTTGTTTGTCACAGCAGTGATTAGTGCTGGTCTCTCCTCCAGCCTGACAGATTATTAAACAGGGCTCAAAAAGAAGGAAGTGTCTAAGCGCACGTCCACAAGTCACAAGGGACCTCCCTGTCCTGTCCTGCACTCTCCAGCAAAAAGAGCATTGAGGTCTGTTAAAATATGGATGGTTTTGGCATATGCTTCAACTAAGTGCTACAACACTGACTACTGTATACATCACCAAGCCGATTATACTGTCAACACAACCGAACACACAGGCAAAACCAACATATATTCAAACTGTTGTCAAAGAAACATCAGAGAAACATAAATACCTCAGGAGAAAAACAATTATCAGTTTATCAATGAGGGTATCTGTCAAACTCTAAAAGGAGAGATATAGCTGAAGGCAGCGTTGCTATGGCATCACTATAGAACCCCACCGGCAGAATCACAGTCCTCGTTTTGATCATATCATCTTGGAGAGAGAGAGATAACTGTATGCAACGCAGCAACAACAGAAAAATTCAGGTCACACCAGAACTGTATAGAGCCCCATGCAGCCAGTCAGTCCTCTGTTGTTGTGATGCATTATTAGTGAGCTGTGTTTCTCCCTCCTTTCTCCCTGAAGTGTTACAGAACAGAGACAAAGAACTCTTCCATCTCCTCCTAGCAGGGAGGCTTCTGGGAAGAAACGAGCACGCACACACACACACGCACATAGTAGGTTTAACCTCCATTAGCATAGTACGTTAGCATTAACCCACATAAGGTATACTATGCTTCTCCTCAGAATAACCAAAGCCTTTCACACAAACCTCACACCAGAGAATAGCCAGCAACAAGCAAAAGTAAATCCATTTTAATTTTTTTAAATGAGCTTTTAACAGTTTGTTTTAACACGGGGCAAGTTCTCTTGATGGCCAAGTTAGTCGCATAGCTTAATCATTTATTATGATTGCAAGAGGATCAGATTGTTGCTGAGCGGATTCCGTATGCAGGCAGAGGAGGACAACACCAGTTAGGAGACAGAGAGGAGGACAACACCAGTTAGGAGACAGAGAGGAGGACAACACCAGTTAGGAGACAGAGAGGAGGACAACACCAGTTAGGAGACAGAGAGGAGGACAACACCAGTTAGGAGACAGAGAGGAGGACGACACCAGTTAGGAGACAGAGAGGAGGACGACACCAGTTAGGAGACAGAGAGGAGGACAACACCAGTTAGGAGACAGAGAGGAGGACGACACCAGTTAGGAGACAGAGAGGAGGACGACACCAGTTAGGAGACAGAGAGGAGGACAACACCAGTTAGGAGACAGAGAGTGTAGTCTGGCCCAGGAGTGGGAAGGTGAACGGAAAGGCTCTGGAGCAACGAACCGCCCTTGCTGTCTCTGCCTGGCCGGTTCCCCTCTTTCCACTGGGATTCTCTGCCTCTAACCCTGTTACGGGGGCTGAGTCACTGGCTTGCTGGGGCTCTCTCATGCCGTCCCTGGGGGGGGTGCGTCACCTGGGTGGGTTGATTCACTGTTGTGGTCAGCCTGTCTGGGTTGGCGCCCCCCCCCTTGGGTTGTACCGTGGCGGAGATCTTTGTGGGCTATACTCGGCCTTGTCTCAGGATGGTAAGTTGGTGGTTGAAGATATCCCTCTAGTGGTGTGGGGGCTGTGCTTTGGCAAAGTGGGTGGGGTTATATCCTTCCTGTTTGGCCCTGTCCGGGGGTGTCCTCGGATGGGGCCACAGTGTCTCCTGACCCCTCCTGTCTCAGCCTCCAGTATTTATGCTGCAGTAGTTTATGTGTCGGGGGGCTAGGGTCAGTTTGTTATATCTGGAGTACTTCTCCTGTCCTATTCGGTGTCCTGTGTGAATCTAAGTGTGCGTTCTCTAATTCTCTCCTTCTTTCTCTCTCTCGGAGGACCTGAGCCCTAGGACCATGCCCCAGGACTACCTGACATGATGACTCCTTGCTGTCCCCAGTCCACCTGGCCATGCTGCTGCTCCAGTTTCAACTGTTCTGCCTTATTATTATTCGACCATGCTGGTCATTTATGAACATTTGAACATCTTGGTCATGTTCTGTTATAATCTCTACCCGGCACAGCCAGAAGAGGACTGGCCACCCCACATAGCCCGGTTCCTCTCTAGGTTTCTTCCTAGGTTTTGGCCTTTCTAGGGAGTTTTTCCTAGCCACCGTGCTTTTACACCTGCATTGTTTGCTGTTTGGGGTTTTAGGCTGGGTTTCTGTACAGCACTTTGAGATATCAGCTGATGTACGAAGGGCTATATAAATACATTTGATTTGATTTGATTTGAGGAGGACAACACCAGTTAGGAGACAGAGAGGAGGACGACACCAGTTAGGAGACAGAGAGGAGGAAGACACCAGTTAGGAGACAGAGAGGAGGACAACACCAGTTAGGAGACAGAGAGGAGGACAACACCAGTTAGGAGACAGAGAGGAGGACGACACCAGTTAGGAGACAGAGAGGAGGACAACACCAGTTAGGAGACAGAGAGGAGGAAGACACCAGTTAGGAGACAGAGAGGAGGACAACACCAGTTAGGAGACAGAGAGGAGGAGACACAGAGACAGAGAGGAGGACAACACCAGTTAGGAGACAGAGAGGAGGACAACACCAGTTAGGAGACAGAGAGGAGGGGACAGTTAGACAGAGGAGGACAACACCAGTTAGGAGACAGAGAGGAGGACAACACCAGTTAGGAGACAGAGAGGAGGACAACACCAGTTAGGAGACAGAGAGGAGGAAGACACCAGTTAGGAGACAGACAACAGGAGGACAGGGACACCAGTTAGGAGACAGAGAGGAGGACGACACCAGTTAGGAGACAGAGAGGAGGACAACACCAGTTAGGAGACAGAGAGGAGGACAACACCAGTTAGGAGACAGAGAGGAGGACAACACCAGTTAGGAGACAGAGAGGAGGACAACACCAGTTAGGAGACAGAGAGGAGGACAACACCAGTTAGGAGACAGAGAGGAGGACAACACCAGTTAGGAGACAGAGAGGAGGACAACACCAGTTAGGAGACAGAGAGGAGGACAACACCAGTTAGGAAACAGAGAGGAGGACGACACCAGTTAGGAGACAGAGAGGAGGAAGACACCAGTTAGGAGACAGAGAGGAGGAAGACACCAGTTAGGAGACAGAGAGGAGGAAGACACCAGTTAGGAGACAGAGAGGAGGACAACACCAGTTAGGAGACAGAGAGGAGGACGACACCAGTTAGGAGACAGAGAGGAGGACGACACCAGTTAGGAGACAGAGAGGAGGACAACACCAGTTAGGAGACAGAGAGGAGGAAGACACCAGTTAGGAGACAGAGAGGAGGAAGACACCAGTTAGGAGACAGAGAGGAGGACAACACCAGTTAGGAGACAGAGAGGAGGAAGACACCAGTTAGGAGACAGAGAAGAGGAAGACACCAGTTAGGAGACAGAGAGGAGGACAACACCAGTTAGGAGACAGAGAGGAGGACAACACCAGTTAGGAGACAGAGAGGAGGAAGACACCAGTTAGGAGACAGAGAGGAGGACAACACCAGTTAGGAGACAGAGAGGAGGACAACACCAGTTAGGAGACAGAGAGGAGGACGACACCAGTTAGGAGACAGAGAGGAGGACGACACCAGTTAGGAGACAGAGAGGAGGACAACACCAGTTAGGAGACAGAGAGGAGGACGACACCAGTTAGGAGACAGAGAGGAGGACAACACCAGTTAGGAGACAGAGAGGAGGACGACACCAGTTAGGAGACAGAGAGGAGGACAACACCAGTTAGGAGACAGAGAGGAGGACGACACCAGTTAGGAGACAGAGAGGAGGACAACACCAGTTAGGAGACAGAGAGGAAAAGGGAAGAGAGGAGGAAGACAAACACTTATTGGAACACTTTCCTCTCCTCAGGAGTTGATGAATAACACAGAGATCACTTCATCTGATGGTCTGAATGAATAGTTAGTTACACTGTGGTTCTCCGGGCCCAGACTAACGGGAAATTGAGAATGCGTCCCAAATGGGACCCTATTCACTATTCAGTGCACTATGGACCCTGGTCAGCGCACTAAATAGGGCATAGGGTGCCATTGGGACTCACATAGAGTTTACTGTTTAATAAAGGATGAATAGTGTTGAGAGGGATGGAGAGAATTATACCAGCGTTCCATCTGTCGGCCATTACTGTCACACAGGGCTGAGGGATGGAGAGAATTAAACCAGGGTTCCACCTGTCGGCCATCACTGTCACACAGGGCTGAGGGATGGAGAGAATTAAACCAGGGTTCCATCTGTCGGCCATTACTGTCACACAGGGCTGAGGGATGGAGAGAATTAAACCAGCGTTCCACCTGTCGGCCATTACTGTCACACAGGGCTGAGGGATGGAGAGAATTAAACCAGCGGTCCACCTGTCGGCCATTACTGTCACACAGGGCTGAGGGATGGAGAGAATTAAACCAGCGGTCCACCTGTCGGCCATTACTGTCACACAGGGCTGAGGGATGGAGAGAATTAAACCAGGGTTCCATCTGTCGCCCATTACTGTCACACAGGGCTGAGGGATGGAGAGAATTAAACCAGCGTTCCACCTGTCGGCCATTACTGTCACACAGGGCTGAGGGATGGAGAGAATTAAACCAGGGTTCCACCTGTCGGCCATTACTGTCACACAGGGCTGAGGGATGGAGAGAATTAAACCAGGGTTCCACCTGTCGGCCATTACTGTCACACAGGGCTGAGGGATGGAGAGAATTAAACCAGGGTTCCACCTGTCGGCCATTACTGTCACACAGGGCTGAGGGATGGAGAGAATTAAACCAGCGTTCCACCTGTCGGCCATTACTGTCACACAGGGCTGAGGGATGGAGAGAATTAAACCAGCGTTCCACCTGTCGGTCATTACTGTCACACAGGGCTGAGGGATGGAGAGAATTAAGCCAGGGTTCCATCTGTCGGCCATTACTGTCACACGGGGCTGAGGGATGGAGAGAATTAAACCAGCGTTCCATCTTTCGGCCATTACTGTCACACAGGGCTGAGGGATGGAGAGAATTAAACCAGCGTTCCACCTGTCGGTCATTACTGTCACACAGGGCTGAGGGATGGAGAGAATTAAACCAGCGTTCCATCTTTCGGCCATCACTGTCACACAGGGCTGAGGGATGGAGAGAATTAAACCAGGGTTCCACCTGTCGGCCATTACTGTCACACAGGGCTGAGGGATGGAGAGAATTAAACCAGGGTTCCACCTGTCGGTCATTACTGTCACACAGGGCTGAGGGATGGAGAGAATTAAACCAGCGTTCCACCTGTCGGTCATTACTGTCACACAGGGCTGAGGGATGGAGACCATTAAACCAGGGTTCCATCTGTTGCCCATTACTGTAACACAGGGCTGAGGGATGGAGAGAATTAAGCCAGGGTTCCATCTGTCGGCCATTACTGTCACACAGGGCTGAGGGATGGCAGGGGGTGATGCTATGGGGATCTGCCCCAAATGGCATCCTATTCCATATATAGTACACTACTTTAGGCCTTTTTCAAAAGTAGCGAACTATATTTATTTATTTATTTTATACCTTTATTTAACTAGGCTCAGGTAGGGGCGAGGAGAGGGACGGAAGCTATATTGTTACACTGGCAATACTATAGTGCCTATAAGACCATCCAATAGTCAAAGGTATATGAAATACAAATGGTATTGAGAGAAATAGTCCTATAAATACTATATTAACCTCAACCTAAAACCTCTTACCTTGGAATATTGAAGTCTCAGATTAAAAGGAACCACCAACTTTCATATGTTCTCATGTTCTGAGCAAGGAACTTAAACGTTAGCTTTTTTACATGGCACATATTGCACTTTTACTTTCTTCTCCAACACTTTGTTTTTGCATTATTTAAACCAAATTGAACATGTTTCATTATTTATTTGAGGCTAAATTGATTTTTATTTATGTATTATATTAAGTTAAAATAAGTGTTCATTCAGTATTGTTGTAATTGTCATTATTACAAATACATATTTTAAAAAAATGTCAGATTAATCGGTATCGGCTTTTTTGGGGGGGGGGTCCTCCAATAATCGGCATCGGTATCGGTGTTGAAAAATCACAATCGGTCGACCTCTAGTTTGAACATCTTGGCCATGTTCTGTTATAATCTCCACCCGGCACAGCCAGAAGAGGACTGGCCACCCCTCATAGCCTGGTTCCTCTCTAGGTTTCTTCCTAGGTTTTGGCCTTTCTAGGGAGTTTTTCCTAGCCACCGTGCTTCTACACCTGCATTGCTTGCTGTTTGGGGTTTTAGGCTGGGTTTCTGTACAGCACTTTGAGATATCAGCTGATGTAAAATGAGCTTTATAAATACATTTCATTAATTGACTGATTGAGTTGTAAAAGCATAACACTGTCTTGATAATAAGTATTTGAAGTGACTTTCGATGGCATTTGCATTAATGTCAGAGTGGTTAGATAAAGGACAATAGAGCCCTGAGTACCAGACCATTAGGCCCTGATGGAGGAACAATAGAGTCCTGAGTACCAGACCATTAGGACCTGATGGAGCGAGAATAGAGCCCTGAGTACCAGGCCATTAGGACCTGATGGAGGGACAATAGAGCCCTGAGTACTAGACCATTAGGACCTGATGGAGGGACAATAGTGCCCTGAGTACCAGGCCATTAGGACCTGATGGAGAACAATAGAGTCCTGAGTACCAGGCCATTAGGACCTGATGGAGTGACAATAGAGCTCTGAGTACCAGACCATTAGGACCTGATGGAGGGACAATAGAGCCCTGAGTACTAGACCATTAGGACCTGATGGAGGGACAATAGAGCCCTGAGTACCAGGCCATTAGGACCTGATGGAGGGACAATAGAGCCCTGAGTACTAGACCATTAGGACCTGATGGAGGGACAATAGAGCCCTGAGTACCAGACCATTAGGCCCTGATGGAGGAACAATAGAGTCCTGAGTACCAGACCATTAGGACCTGATGGAGCGAGAATAGAGCCCTGAGTACCAGGCCATTAGGACCTGATGGAGGGACAATAGAGCCCTGAGTACTAGACCATTAGGACCTGATGGAGGGACAATAGTGCCCTGAGTACCAGGCCATTAGGACCTGATGGAGAACAATAGAGTCCTGAGTACCAGGCCATTAGGACCTGATGGAGTGACAATAGAGCTCTGAGTACCAGACCATTAGGACCTGATGGAGGGACAATAGAGCCCTGAGTACTAGACCATTAGGACCTGATGGAGGGACAATAGAGCCCTGAGTACCAGGCCATTAGGACCTGATGGAGGGACAATAGAGCCCTGAGTACTAGACCATTAGGACCTGATGGAGGGACAATAGAGCCCTGAGTACCAGGCCATTAGGACCTGATGGAGGGACAATAGAGCCCTGAGTACTAGACCATTAGGACCTGATGGAGGGACAATAGAGCCCTGAGTACCAGACCATTAGGACCTGATGGAGGGACAATAGAGCCCTGAGTACCAGACCATTAGGACCTGATGGAGGGACAATAGAGTCCTGAGTACCAGACCATTAGGACCTGATGGAGGGACAATAGAGCCCTGAGTACCAGACCATTAGGACCTGATGGAGCGACAATAGAGCCCTGAGTACCAGACCATTAGGACCTAATGAAGGGACAATAGAACCCTGAGTACTAGACCATTAGGACCTGATGGAGGGACACTAGAGCCCTGAGTACCAGACCATTAGGACCTGATGGAGGGACAATAGAGCCCTGAGTACCAGACCATTAGGACCTGATGGAGGGACAATAGAGTCCTGAGTACTAGACCATTAGGACCTGATGGAGGGACAATAGAGCCCTGAGTACCATTAGCCCTAGACCATTAGCTAGTGAGTTGGGTACTACCAAAGC